>NW_026002238.1:152877-235299 GCF_001458135.2 Marmota marmota marmota | reverse complement strand
GAGAAGAAGATTAACATTAAACAGGGATGAGAGGTGGGAGGGAAAGGGAGAGAGAAGGGAAATTGCATGGAAATGGAAGGAGACCCTCAGGGTTATACAAAAGTACATACAAGAGGAAGTGAGGGGAAAGGGAAAAATAATACAAGGGGGAGAAATGAATGACAATAGAGGGGGTAGAGAGAGAAGAGGGGAGGGGAGGGGAGGGGAGGGGGGAGATTAGAGGATAGGAAAGGCAGCAGAATACAACAGACACTAGTATGGCAACATGTAAATCAATGGATGTGTAACTGATATGATTCTGCAATCTGTATATGGGGTAAAAATGGGAGTTCATAACCCACTTGAATCAAAGTGTGAAATATGATATAACACAAACTATGTAATGGTTTGAACAACCAACAATAAAAAATTAAAAAAAAAAAGATTAGTGTTAGGGTTAGGATTAGGGTTTTGGTTACATTGAGGTTAAGGTTAGACTTATAGTTCGATTTAGGATTAAGGTTAGTGTTTGTGTAAGGTTCAGGTTTAGGTTTAGGGTTAGAGTATGGTTAGAGTTAGGATTAGGTTTAGATTTGGGGTTATTTTTATTTAGTGTTATGTTAGTGTTAGGGTTAGGGTTAGGATTAGGTTTAGGGTTAGTCTTAAGGTTAAAATTAGAGTTAGCGTTAGGTTTAGTTTTTGGGTTACGGTTAGTGTTAGGTTTAGGGTTAGGGTTAGGGTGAGACTTAGGGTTAGTGTCAGGTTGATGGTAAATTTAAGGGTTAGGATTAAGGTTGTGGTTAGTATTAGGGTTAGTGTTAGGTTAAGGTCAGTGTTTAGTTTAGGGTTAGTTTTAGGGATATAGTTGGAGTAGGTGTAATGGACAGGGTTAGTGTTAGGGTTGTGTTCGGGTTAGGATTAGGGTAAGGGTTTTTGTTAGGGATTGGTTTAGAATTAATGTTAGGTTTTTGTTTAGGGTGAAGGTTACAGTTAGGGTTAGTATTAGGATTAATGTTAGTGTTAGGGTATAGTTAGGGTTAGGGTTAGGTTCAGGGTTAAGTTAGGTTTAGGATTATGTTAACTGTTAGTGTTAGGGTTATGGTTAGGGTTAGGTTAGGTTTTGGGGTTAGGGTTATGGTTAGGGTTAGGTTAGGGTTTGGGGTTAAGGTTATAATTAAGGTTCGTGTTAAGATTAGGGTTAGTGTTAGGGTTAGTGTTAAGGTTAGGTTTAGGGTTAGGGTTAGCAATAGTGTTTGGGTTAGGGTTATAATTAGGTTTAGGGTTAGTGTTAGTGTTTGAATTAGGGTTAGTATTTGGTTTAGCATTAGGGTTAGGGAGCGGGTCAGGTTGAGGGTTCGGGTGAGGGTTAGGGTTATGGATATGTTTTGGTTTATGTTTTGGTTTATGTTTTATGGATAGGTTTTGGTTTAGGGTTAAGTTAGGTTTCGGGTTTTGGTTTGGGTGAGGATTTGTATTAGAATTAGGTTTAGGGTTACAGTTAGAGTAACATTAGGATAAGGGTTAGGGTTAGGGTGAGGGTTAGGGTTAGGATTTGGGGTAGGATTATGGTTAGGGTTATTTTTAGGTTTAGAGTTAGGGTTTGTGTTAGGATTAGGGTTAGTTTTAGGGTTAGTGTTAAGTTTAGGGTTCGAGTTACGGTTAGCGCTAGTGTTTACATTTGGATTATATTTAGGGTTAGTCTAAGTGTTAGTGTTTGAATTAGGGTTAGTATTGCATTTAGAATTAGGGTTAGGGTGCGGGTTAGGGTTTGGGTTAGGGTTAGGTAAGAGTTAGGTTTAGGGTTAGGTGATGCTTGGGGTTTTGGTTTCGGTTAGTGTTTGTGTTAGAATTAGGGTTAAGGTAACATTATGGTTAGGATTATGGTTAGGGTGAGGGTTAGGGTTAGGATTCGGGTTACGATTATGTTTAGGGTTATTGTTAGGGTTTGGGTTAGGGTTAGGTTTATGTTTAGGTAAGGGTTAGGTTTAGGGTTAGGGTTACAGATAGGATCAGGTTTAGGTTTAATATTTGGGTTAGCATTAGTCTTAGGGTTAGTTTTAGCATTAGGGTTACTGTTAGAAGTAGTGTTAGCATTAGGGTTACCATTTTTTGATAGGGTTAGATTAGGTTTAGGGTTTGTGTTTGAGTTAGGGTTAGGGATAATTTTATGGTTAGTATTAGATTTAGAGTGAGGCTTAGTGTTTGTTTTAGGGTTACAGTTAGGGTAAAAGTTAGTGTTAGGATTTGGGTTAGGGTTAGTTTTAGGGTTAAGGTATAGTTAGTGTTAAGGTTAGTGTTAGGGTTAGGGTTAGTATAGGTTTAGAGTTGGGGTAAGGGTTAATGTTAAGATTTGGGTTTGATTTAGTGTTAGGGCTAGAATTAGGGTTAGGGTAAGTGATATGTAAGGTTAAGGGTTAGAGTTAGGTTAGGGTTAGGGTTATGTTTAGGATTAGGTTTTTTGTTAGCGTTAGGGTTACGGTTACATTAGGGTTATGGTTAGTGTTAGGGTTAGGGTTGGGTTACTGTTAGAGTTAGGGTCTGGTATGGGTTTATGTTTAATGTTAAGTTATAGGTAGGTTTAGGGTTAGTGTTATAGTTAGGGTATGTGTTAGTTTAAGGTTAGGGTTAGGTTTGGGGTTAGTGTTAGGCTTAGGGTGAGGGTTAGGGTTATGGTTTGAGTTAGGGATAGTGCTCCTGTCGGGATAGGTTAGGGTTATTTTTTGGGTTAGGATTAGGGTTAGGGTTATTGTCACGATTAGAGTTATGATTAAGTTTAGGGTTAGTTTTAGGATTACATTTAGTGTTATGTTTAGGGTTAGTTTTTGAGTTAGAATTAGAGTTAGAGTTAGAGTATGGGTTATGTTTAGGGTTAGTTAGGTTAGTTTAGGTTAGTGTTAGTGTTAACTTTAGAGTTAGGGTTCTTGTTAGGTTTAGGTTTAGTTTTAGGGTTAGTATTAGTTTAGAGTTATGATATGTGTTAGGGTAAGTGTTATTGTTAATGGTTGTGTTAGGGTTAAATTTAGACATAGGTTTCGGGTTATGGTTAGTAAGAGGTTTAAACTGAGGCATAGGCATAGGGTTAGGGATAGTTTTATTGTTAAGACTATGTTATGGTTAGTGTTATTGTTAGGTTTAGGGTTAGTGTTAATGTTAGGGGTAAGTTGAGGGTTAGGGATAGGATTAGTGTTAGGTTTAGTGTTAGGGTTAGGTTTAAGCTTAGAATTAGATTTAGGATAGTGTTAGGGTTAGGGTTAGGTTAGGTTTTAGTTCAGTTCTAGGTTTAGGGTTAGTGTTAGAGTTAGGGTTAGGATTTGTGTTACGGTGAGGGTTATGGTTTAGTTTAGTGTTAGGGTAAGGGTTAGGATTAGGGTTAGTGTTAGTGATTAGTGTTAGGGTTTATGTTAGGATTAGATTTAGAATAAGGGATAGGGTTAGACTTAGTGTTATTGATAAGAATAGGGTTAGAGTTAAGTTTAGTTTTAGTGTTATGTTTTGGGTTAGGTTAGGTTCGGGTTATGGTTAGGTTAGGCTTATTATAATTCAGTTAAGTTTGTGTTAGGGCTACTGTTAGTGTTATGGTTAGGATTAGGTTTATGGTTTGTGTTAGTGTTAGGGTTAGGTTAGGGTATGTTTTAGGGTTGGCTTAGGGTTAGAGTTACTGTTATGTTTAGTATTAGTGTTAGTGTTTGATTTAGGTTTAGGGTTTGGTTATTTTTAGGGTTAGGGTTGGTGTCAGATTTAGGGTTATGTTTAGTGTTAGGGTTAGATTTAGGGTTAGGGTTAGAGTTAGGGTTACAGTTACAGTTATTATTAGTGTTAGGGTTAAGGTTAGGCTTAGGGTTAATGTAAGGGCTAGGTATAGACTTTGGATTAGTGTTACTGTTAGGGTTAGTGTTAGGGTTAGAGTTAGCATTAGTGTTAGGTTTAGGGTTAGGTTTAGGATTAGGGTTAGGGTTAGGATTGTGTTAGGTTAAGATTTATGTTTAGGGTTAGGGTAATTGTTAGGTTAGGGTTAGTGTTAAAGTAGGATTGATATTCATTTTAGGGTAACTGTTGGTTTTGAGTTAGGATTACTTTTAGGGTAAGGGTTAGGGTTACTGTTAGTGTTGGGGTTAGGTTTAGGGATAGGGTAAGTATTAGGGTTAGGGTTTAGTTTAGAGTAAGTGTTAGGTGTAAGATTACTGTTAGGGTTACTGTAAGGGTTAAGGTTAGGGTTAGATTTAGGTTGAGGGTAAGTGTTAGGGTTAGGGATAGATTTATATTTGGTATTTGTGTTAGAGTTATGGTTAGGGTTAGGGTAAGCTACTGCAACAGGGAACAAAATATAGAGAGTGCACTGACAACTAATTGAGTGTATCAACTTTCAATCAGCTAGTACAAACCCTGTTTGATTTAAAGTTCCAACTGCATCTATCACTACATGGGAAAATGAAGGGAAACCTAAAATTTAAAAGTGTTCCTGCAAAGTATTGCTTCAATCTAGAAGATCAAAATTTGGGGGCCCAATTGCAACTCTAGTACCAATCATTATGGCCAAGTATCAAAAAGTTCAGGTGAAAATAATATTTGCTGGGATTTTAGTAACCTTGGAAATCTGTGAAAACTTGTAAAATAATTTTAAATGAAATTGTTTTTTTCCTCCCTCTCCCTTGGGCTACTTCAAGAGGGAATAAATCATAGAGCGTGCAGTGAGAACTAATTCCATGTGTCAAGTTTCAAGCAGCTAGAGCAAACCATGTTTGATTCAGAGTTCCAACTGGGAGTATACCTATTGGGGAAAACAAAGTGAAATCTAAAAATTCAAAGTTTTCCTGAAAACAAATGCTTCAATCTACAAGAACTAAATTTGGGGGCCCAAGTGGGACAGGAGTACCAATCATTACAGCCATGTATCAAAAAGATTGAGTGAAAATAATATTTGCTGGGATTTCAGTAAACTCAGAATTCCGAGGAAGCTTGGCAAAGCTTTCAAATGAAAGTGATTTTTCCTTGCCTCTGCTTAAGGCTACTGCAAGAGGGAACAAAGAATAGAGAGTGCACTGAAAACTAATTGAGTGTGTCAAGTTTCAAGCAGCTAGCACAAACCATGTTTGATTCAGAGTTTTCACTGCATCTATCGCTATAGGGGAAAACGAAGTGAAACCTAAAATTTCAAAGTGTTCCTGAAAACGAACACTTCAACCTAAAATAACAAAATTTATGGTGCCAAGTAAGACTGGAGTACCAATCTTTACCACCACATATCATCAAGATCCAGTGAAAAAAATTTTTCCTGGGATTGCAGGAAACTCGGTGTTCTGGGCAAGCTTGGAAAACACTTTCAAATGAAAGTGATTTTTCCTTGCCTCTGCTTAGGGCTACTTCAAGAGGGAACAAAGCATAGAGAGCTCTCTGAGTACTAATTCAGTGTGTCAAATTTCAAGCATCTAGTAGAAACAGTGTTTCATTTAGATTTTGAAATGGGAGTATACCTATAGCTGAAAATGAAGCAAAACCTAAGAATTCAAAATGTTCCTGCAAATGAACACTTTAACCTAGAAGTAGGAAATTTAGAGAGCCAAGTGTGGCTTGCATACATACCATTCCTGGAACGTATCAACAAGATCCATTGAAAAAAGTATTTGCTGGGATTTCAGTAAACTTGAACTTCTGTGGAAGCTTGGCAAACTCTTTCAAATAAAAGTGATTTTTTTCTTTGCCTCTCCTTAAGGCTACTGCAAGAGGCAACAAAGCATAGAGAGTGCACTGAAAACAAATTGAGTGTGTCAAGTTTCAAGCTGCTAGCAAAAACCGTGTTTGATTTAGAGTTCCAACTGCATCTATCCCTATAGGGGAAAACAAAGTGAAAACTAAAATTTCAAAGTGTTCCTGCAAAGGAACAATTCAACCTAGAAGATCGAAATTTGGGGGCCCATGTGTGATGGGAGTACTGATCATTATGGCCATGCATCAAAAAGATTGGATAAAAATAATATTTGCTGGGATTTCAGTAAACTCAGATATCTGAGGAAGGTTGGAAATGCTTTCAAATGAAAGTCATTTTTCCTTGCCTCTGCATAAGGCTACTGCAAGAGAGAACAATGCATAAAGAGTGCACTGACAACTAATTGAGTGTGTCAAGTTTCAAGAAGCTAACAAAAACCGTGTTTGAATTAGAGTTCCAAATGCATCAAACCCTATAGGGGAAAACGAAGTGAAACCTAAAATTTCAAAGTGTTTCTGCAAAGCAAAGCTTCAACCTAGAAGACTGAAATTTGGAGGCCCAAGTAGTACCGATCATTATGGCCAAGTATCAAAAAGTTTGGGTGAAAATAATATTTGCTAGGATTTCAGTAAACTCGGAAATCTGTGAAAGACTTGGAAAACGCTTTCAAATGAAACTGTTTTTTCCCTTCCTCTAATTCAGGCTACTTCAAGAGGGAACAAATAATAGAGTTCACATGAAGAACTAATTGAGTGTTTCAAGTTTCAACCAGCTAGCAAAAACCGTGTTTGATTTAGAGTTCAAACTGGGAGTATACCTATTAGGGAAAACGAAATGAAACCTAAAAATTCAAAGTGTTCCTGAAAATGAATGCTTTAGCATAGAAGAACGAAATTTTGGGAGCCAAGTGCGGCTGGAGTACTGATGATTTCTGCAATGTTACAACAAGATCGGGTGAAAAAAATATTTGCTGGGATTTCATTAAACTCGAAGTTCTGTGGAAGCTTGGCAAACACGTTAAAATGAAAGTGATTATTCCTTGCCTCTGCTCAGGACTACTTCAAGAGGGAACAATGTAAAGAGAGCAGACTGAGAACGAACTCAGTGAGTGGAATTCAAGAAGCTACTTCAAGAGGGAACAATGTAAAGAGAGCAGACTGAGAATGAACTCAGTGTGTGGAATTCAAGAAGCTAGCAGAAACCTTGTTTCATTTAGAGTTCCAACTGGGAGTGTACTTATCGGGGAAAACGAAGCGAAACCTAAAAATTCAAAGTGATCCTGCAAAGGAACACTTTAACCTAAAAGTACAAAATTTTGGGAGCCAAGTGCAGCTGGAGTACAGATGATTCCTGGAACGTATCAACAAGATCAGGTGAAAAAAATTTTTGCTGAGATTTCAGTAAACTCATTGTTCTGCGGAAGCTTGGAAAACGCTTTCAAATGAAATTGTTTTTTTTCCCTGCCTCTCCTTTGGGCTACTTCAAGAGGGAACAAAACATAGAGAGCACTCTGAGAAGTAATTCAGTGTGTCAAATTTCAAGCAGCTAGCAGAAACCATGTTTCATTTACGGTTCCAACTGGGAGTATAACTATAGGAGAAAACAAAGTGAAACCTAAAAATTCAAAGTGTTCCTGCAAAGGAATGCTTTAACATAGAAGTACGAAAATTGGGGAGCCAAGTGAGGCTGGAGTATAGATGACTCCTGAAAGTATCAACAAGATCTGGTGAAAAACTATTTGCTGGGATTTCAGTAACCTCAGTGTTCTGGGGAGCATGGCAAATGCCTTCAAATGAACATTATTTTTCCTTGCCTCTGCTTAGGTCTACTTCAAGAGGGAACAAAGCATAGAGAGCACTCTGAGAACTAATTCAGTTTGTCGGATTTCAAGCAGGTAGCAGAAAACTTTTTCATTTAGAGTTCCAACTGGGAGGAACTATAGGAGAAAACAAAGTGAAACCTAAAAATTCAAAGTGTTCCTGCAAAGGAACGCTTTAACATAGAAGTACGAAATTAGGGGAGCTAAGTAAGGATGGAGTACAGATGACTCCTGGAAAGTATCAACAAGACCAGTGAAAAAATATTTGCTGGGATTTCAGGAAACTCGGTATTCTGTTGGAGTTGGCAAATGCTTTCAAATGAAACTGTATTTTTCCTGCCTCTCCTTCAGACTACTTCAACAGAAAACAATGCATAGAGAGCACAGTGAAAACTAATTCAGTTTGTAAAGTTTCAAGCAGTTAGCACAAACCTTGTTCGATTTATTGTTCCACTTGAATCTATTCCTATAGGGGACAATGAATTAAAACCTAATTTTTAAAGTGTTCCTGAAAACGAATGCTTCAACCTAGAAGATCAAAATTTGGGGGGCCCAAGTGTGACTGGAGTACCAATCATTATAGCCCAGTATCAAAAAGATCAGGTGAAAAAAATATATGCTGGGATGTCAATAATCTCAGAAATTTGTGTAAGTATGGAAAATGCTTTCAAACAAAATTATTTTTTCCTTCCCTCTCCTTTGGGCTACTTCAAGAGGGAAGAAATCATAGAGCACACACTGAGAACTAATTCAGTGTGTCAAGTTTCAAGCAGCTAGCACAAACCAGTTTGGATTTAGGGTTCCAACTGCATGTATTCCTACTGGGGAAAATGAAGTGAAACCTAAAAATTCAAAGTGTTCCTGCAAACGAATGCTTTAACCTAGAAGAACGAAATTTGGACAGCCAAGTGTGACTGAAGTACTGATGATTTCTGAAATGTAACAAAAAAGATCGGGTGAAAAAATATTCGCTGAGATTTCAGTAAACTTAGACTTCTGTGGAGGCTTTGCAAACTCTTTCAAATTAAAGTGTATTTTGCTTGCCTCTGCTTATGGCTTCTACAAGAGGGAACAAAACATAGAGTGAGCACTGAGAACTAATAGAGTGTGTCAAGGTTTAAGCAACTAGCACAAACCATGTTTACTTTATAGTTCCAAATGCATCTCTCCCTCTAGGGGAAAACAAAGTGAAACCTAAACATTAAAACGGTTTCTGCAAAGAAACGCTTCAACCTAGAAGAACTAAATTTGGGGGGCCAAGTGGGACTGGAGTAATGATCTTACTGCCAAGTATCATCAAGATTGAGTGAAAAAATTATGGCTGGGATTACTGGAAACACGATATTCTGGGTAAGCATGGAAAAGTCTTTCAATTTAAAGTGACTATCCCTTGCTTCTTCTCAGGGCTACTTCAAGAGGGAAGAAAGCATAGAGGGCACATTGAAAACTAATTTAGTTTGTAAAGTTTCAAGCAGCTAGCACAAACCGCGTTTGAGTTATTTTTCCAATTAAAACTAACCTTATAGGGGAAAATGAAGTGAAACCTAAAATTTCAAGGTGTTCCTGAAATGGAACGCTTCAACCTAGAAGATCAAAATTTGGTGGCCCAAGTGCGACTGTAGTATGGATCATTATGGCCAAGTATCAAAAAGTTCATGTGAAATAAATATTTGCTGAGATTTCGGTAAACTCTAAATTCTGTGAAAGCTTGGAAAACGCTTGCAAATAAAATTGTTTTTTCCCTCCCTCTTCTTTGGGCTACTTCATGAGGGAACAAATCATAGAGCAAACACTGAGAACTAATTCAGTGTGTCAAGTTTCAAGCAGCTACCACAAACCATGTTTGATTTAGAGTTCCAACTGCGAGTATACATATTGGGGAAAACAAAGTGAAACCTAAATTTCAAAGTGTTCCTGCCAATGAACCCTTTAACCTAGAAGAATGAAATTTGGGGAGCCAAGTTAGACTGGAGTACAGATGATTCCTGAAATGTAACAACAAGATCGGGTGAAAAAATATTTGCTGAGATTTCAGTAAACTTGGACTTATGTGGAGGCTTTGCCATGGCTTTCAAATGAAAGTGTATTTTGCTTGCCTCTGCTTAGGGCTTCTGCAAGAGGAAACAAAGCTTAGAGAGAGCACTGAGAATAGAGTATGTCAAGTTTTAAGCAGCTAGCACAAACCATGTTTAATTTAGAGTTCCAAATGCATCTCTCCCTATAGGGGAATACAAAGTGAAACCTAAAAATTCAAACTGTTCCTGCAAGGGAATGCTTCAACCTGGAAGAACTAAATTTGGGGGGCCAAGTGGGACTGAAGTACTGAACTTTACTGCCAAGTATCCTCAAGTTCGGGTGAAACCTCAAGATCAGGTGAAAAAATTTTTGCTGGGATTACAGGAAACTCAGTGTTCTGGGGAAGCTTGGAAAAGGCTTTCAAATGAAAGTTATTTTGCCTTGCCTCTGCTTAGGGCTACTTTAAAATGGAACAAATAATAGAGAGAGCTCTGAGAACTACTTCAGTGTGTGGAATTTCAAGCATCTAGCAGAAACCTTGTTTCATTTAGAGTTCTAACTTGGAGTATACATATAGGGAAAAAAATGAAAACTAAAAAATTCAAAGGGTTCCTGCAAAAGAATACTTTAACCGTGAAGTATGAAATTTGGGGATCCAAGTTCAGCTGGAGTTCAGATGACTCCTGGAAAGTATTAACAAGATTGGTTGAAAAAAATATTTGTTGGGATTTCAGTAAACTCGGAATTCTGTGGAACTTGGCAAACATTTTCAAATGAAATTGTTTTTTCCCTGCCTCTCCGTTGGGCCACTTCAACAGAAAACAAAGCATAGAGAGTGCACTGAAAACCATTTTAGTTTGTAAAGTTTCAAGCTGCTAGCACAAACCGTGTTTGATTTACTGTTCCAACTAAATCTATCCTTATAGGGGAAAATGAAGTGAAACCTAAAATTTCAAAGTATTCCTGAAATGGATTGCTTCAACATAGAATATTGAAATTTGGGGGCCCAAGTGCGACAGGATTACCAATCATTATGGCCAAGTATCAAAAACTCGTGTGAAATAAATATTTATTGGGATTTCAAAATTCTGTGGAAGCTAGAAAAACACTTTCAAATAAAATTGTTTTTTTTCCTCCCTCTCCTTTGGGCTACTTCAAGAGGGAACAAATCATAGAGCTCACACCAAGAACTAATTCAGTGTGTCAAGTTTCAAGCAGCTAGAAAAAAAAAAACATGTTTGATTTAGAGTTCCAAATGGGAATATAATTATTGGGGAAAACAAAGTGAAACCTAAAAATTCAAAGTGTTCCTGACAATGAATGTTTTAACCTAGAATAATGAAATTTGGGGAGCAAAGTGTGGCTACAGTACTGATGATTTTTGCAACGTAATTATAAGATCAGGTGAAAAAAATATTTGCAGTAATTGCAGAAAACTCGGTATTCTGGGGAAGCTTGGCAAACACTTTCAAATGAAATTGTTTTTTCTCTGCCTCTCATTCAGGCTACTTCCAGACTGTAAAAATAATAGAGCTCGCACTGAGAACTAATTTAGTGTGTCAAGTTTCAAGCACCTAACAAAAACCATGTTTGATTTAGAGTACCAAATGGGAGTATACCTATTGAGGAAAACGAAGTGAAAACTAAAAATTCAGAGTGTTCCTGCAAACAAACGCTTTTACCTAGAAGTAGGAAATTTGTGGAGTCAAGTGCAGCTGGAGTACTGATGATTTCTGCATTGTAACAACAAGATCAAGTGAAAAAATATTTGCTGGAATTGTAGGAAACTCAGTGTTCTGGGGAAGCTTGGCAAACACTTTCAAATTAAAGTGATTTTTCCTTGCCTCTTCTTAGGGCTACTTCAAGAGGGAACAAAGCATAGAGAGCACTCTGAGAGGTAATTCAGTGTATCAAGTTTCAAGCAGCTAGCAAAAACCATGTTTGATTTATCATTCCAACTGCATCTATCCCTAGAGGAAAAAACGAAGTGAAACCTAAAAATTCAAAGTGTTCCTACAAAAGAACAATTCAACCTAGAAGATCGAAATTTTGGGGCCCAAGTGTGACTGGAGTACCAATCATTATGGCCAAGTATCAAAAATACAGGTGAAAATAATATTTGCTGGGATTTCAGTAAACTCGGAAATCTGGGGAAGCTTGGAAAATGTTTTCAAATTAAATTGTTTTTTCCCTCCTTCTTCAGGCTACTTCAAGAGGGAACAATTAATAGAGCTCGCACTGAGATCTAATTTAGTGTGTCAAGTTTCAAGCAGCTAGCAAAAACCGTGTTTGATTTAGAGTTCGAACTGGGAGTATACCTATTGGGGAAAATGAAGTGAAACCTAAAAATTCAAAGTGCCCCTGCAAAGGAACACTTTAACCTAGAAGTATAAAATTTGGGGAGCTAAGTGCAGCTGCAGTACACTTGATTCCTTGAAAGTATCAACAAAATCAGGTGAAAAAAAAATTTGCTGGGATTTCATTAGACTCTGAGTTCTGTGGAAGTTTGGCAAAAGCTTTCAAATGAAATTGTTTTTTTCCCTGCCTCTCCATCGGGCTACTTCAACAGAAAACCAAGCATAGAGAGTGCACTGAGAACTAATTTAGTTTGCAAAGTTTCAAGCAACTAGCATAAACGGTGTTTGATTTTTTTTTTTTTCCCAACTGAATCTATCCCTATAGGAGAAAAAGAAGTGAAACCTAAAATTTCAAAGTGTTCCTGAAAAGAAATGCTTCAACCTAGAATATTGAAATTTTGGGGTCCAAGTGCGACTGGAGTACAGATCATTATGGCCAAGTATCAAAAGATCAGGTGAAAAAATATTTCCTGGGATTTCAGTAAAATCCGATTCTGTGGAAGTTTGGAAAATGCCTTCAAATGAAATTGTTTTTTTTTCCCTCCCTCTCCTCTGGGCTTTTTTAGAGAGAACAAATCATAGAGCCCACAGTGATAACTAATTCAGTGTGTCAAGTTTCAAGCAGCTAGGACAAAACATGTTTGATATAGAGTTCCAAATGGGATTATACCTATTTGGGAAAACAAAGTGAAACCTAAAAATTCAAAGTGTACTTGCAAATGAATACTTTAACCCAGAAGTACGAAATTTGAGGAGCTAAGTGCAGCTGGAGTACAGATGACTCCTGGAAAGTATCAACAAGATCCAGTGAAAAAATATATATGCTGGGATTTCAGTAACCTCGGCATTCTGTGGAAGCTTGGAAAACGCTTTCAAATGAAATAGTTTTTTTCCCTCCCTCTCCTTCAGGCTACTTCAAGAGGGAACAAATCATAGAGCTCACAGTGAGAACTAATTCAGTGTGTCAAGTTTCAAGAAGGTAGGACAAACCCTATTTGATTTTGAGTTCCAACTGGGGGTATACCTATTGGGGAAAATGAAGTGAAACCTAAAAATTCAAAGTGTTCCTGCCAATGAATGCTTTAACATAGAAGAACAAAATTTGGGGAGCCAAGTGCGGCTGGAGTACTGATGATTTCTGCAACGTAACAACAAGATTGGGTGAAAAACATTGCTGGGATTTTAGTAAATTCGGAGTTCTGTGGAAGCTTGGCATACACTTTCAAGTTAAAGTGATTATTCCTTGCCTCTGCGTAGAGCTACATCAAGATTGAACAATGCATAGAAAGCAGTCTGCGAACTAATTCAGTGCATCAAATTTCAAGCAGATAGCAGAAACCTTGTTTCATTTAGAGTTCAAACTGGGAGTATACCTATAGGGGAAAAGGAAGTGAATCCTAAAAATTCAAAGTTTTCTTGCAAATGAACACTTTAACCTAGGAGAACGGAATTTTGGGAGCCAAGTCCAGCTGGAGTGCAGATGATTCATGGAATGTATCAACAAGACCAGGTGAAAACAATATTTCTGGAATTTCAGTAAACTCATAGTTCTGTGGAAGCTTGGCAACAGCTTTCAAATGAAATTGTTTTTTTTTTTCCTGCCTCTCCTTTGGGCTACATCAAGAGGGAACAAAGCATAGAGAGTGCACTGAGAACTAATTTAGTTTGTAAAGTTTCAAGAAGCTAGAACAAACCATGTTTGATTTAGTGTTCCAACTGCATCTATCCCTACAGGGGAAAACGAAGTGAAACCTAAAATTTCAAAGTGTTCCTGCAAAGGAACGCTTCAACCTAGAAGATCCACATTTGGGGGCCCAAGTGCAACTGGAGAACCGATCATTATGGCCAAGTATCAAAAAGATCCAGTGAAAAAAATATTTGCTGGTATTTCAAAAAACTCAGATTTCTGAGGAATCTTGGCAATGCTTTCAAATAAAATTGATTTTTCCTTGTCTCTGCTTAAGGCTAGTGCAAGAGGGAACAAAGCATAGAGTGTGCACTGAGAACTAATTCAGTGTGTCAAGTTTCAAGCAGCTAGCACAAACCATGTTTGATTTAGAGTTCCAACTGCATCTATCTTTATAGAGGAAAATGAAATGAAACCTAAATTTCAAAGTTTTCCTGCAAAGCGACGCTTCAACCTAGAAGATGGAAATTTGGGGCCCCAAGTGCAACTGGAGCACTGATCATTATGGCCAAGGATCAAAAATATCCAGTGAAAATATCATTTGCTGGGATTTCAGTATACTCGGAATTTTGTGGAAGCTTGGAAAACGCTTTGAAATGAAATTGTTTTTTCCATCCCTCTCCTTCATGCTACTTCAAGAGGGAACAAATCATAGAGTGTGCACTGAGAATTAATTCAGTGTGTCAAGTTTCAAGCAGATAGCAGAAACCATGTTTTATTTAAAGTTCCAATTGTGAGTATACCTATAGGGGAAAATGAAGTGAAACTTAAAAATTCAAAGTGTTCCTGCAAATGAATACTTTAACCTAGAAGTACAATTTGGGGAGCCAACTGTGGCTGGAGTAGTGATGATTCCTGGGACATATCAACAAGATCGGGTGAAAAAATATTTGCTGAGATTTCAGTAAACTCGGAAATCTGTGAAAGCTTGGAAAACGATTTCAAATGAAATTGATTTTTCCCTCCCTCTTCTTCATGCTACTTCAAGAGGGAACAAATAATAGAGCTCTAACTAAAAACTAATTTAGTGTGTCAAGTTTCAAGCAGCTAGAAAAAAAACATGTTTGATTTAGAGTTCAACTGGGAGTATTCTTATTGGGGAAAACCAAGTGAAACCTAAAAATTCCAAGTGTTCCTGCAAACAAATGCTTTAACCTAGAAGAACGACATTTGGGGATCCAAGTGCAACTGGAGTAGCCATGATTTCTGCAATGTACCAAGAAGATTGGGTGAAAAAAAATTGCTGGAATTGCTGGAACCTCGGTGATCTGGGGAAGATTTGCAAATGCTTTCAAATTAAAGTTATTTTTCCTTGCTTCTGCTTAGGGCTACTTCAAGAGGGAACAAAGCATAGAGAGCACTCTGAGAAATAATTCAGTGTGTCAAATTTCAAGCAGCTAGCAGAAACCATGTTTCATTTAGAATTCCAACTGGGAGTATAACTATAGGGGAAAACAAAGTGAAACCTAAAAATTCAAAGTGTTCTTGCAAAGGAATGCTTTAACCTGGATGTGCAAAATTTGGGAATCAAGTGAGGCTGAAGTGCAGATGATTCCTGGAACATATCAAGAAGATCGGGTGAAAAAAAAATATTTGCTGGGATTTCAGTAAACTCAGTGTTCCGGGGAACCTTGGCAAACTTGTTCAAATGAAAGTTATTTTTCCTTGCCTCTGCTTAGTGCTACTTCAAGAGGGAAGAAAGCATAGAGAGCTCTCTGAGAACTAATTCAGTGTGTGGAATTCAAGCAGGCACTGAGAACTAATTCAGTGTGTCAAGTTTCAAGCAGCTAGCACAAACTGTGTTTGATTTAGAGTTCTAACTGCAAGTATACCTATTGGGGAAAACAAAGTGAAATCTAAAAATTCAAAGTGTTCCTGCAAACGAACGCTTTAATCTAGAAGTACGAAATTTGGGATCCCAGTGTGGCTGGAGTACAGATGATTCCTGGAATGTATCAACAAGATCAGGTGAAAAAAATATTTGCTGGGATTTCAGTAAACTCAGAATTCTGTGTAAGTTAGTCAAGCGCTTTCAAATGAAAGTGTATTTTGCTTGCCTCTGCTGACGGCTTCTGCAACAGTGAACAAAGCATAGAGAGAGCACTGAGAACTAATGTAGTTTGTCGAGGTTTCAGCAGCTAGCACAAACCGTGTTTAATTTAATTTAGAGTTCCAAATGCATCTCTCTCTTTCGGGGAAAATGAAGTTAAACCTAAAATTTCAAACTGTTCCTTCAAACAAACGCTTTAACCTAGAAGAACTAAGATTGGGGGGTGGGGGCAAGTGGGACAGGATTACCGATCCTTAGCACCAAGTATCATCAAGATCCGGTGATAAAATTTCTACTGAGTTCTGTGGAAGCTTGGCAAACACTTTCAAATAAAAGTGATTTTTCTTGCCTCTGCTTAAGGCTACTTCAAGAGGGAATGAAGCATAGAGAGTGCACTGACAATTAATTGAGTGTGTCAAGTTTCATTCAGTTTGCACAAACTGTGCTTGATTTAGAGTTTCAACTGCATCTATCCCTATTGGGGAAAATGAAGTGAAACTTAATATTTCAAAGTCTTCCTTCAAACGAACATTTCAAACTAGAATAACAAACTTTGGGGGTCCAAGTGCAACTGGATAAGTGCTACTTTCTTCATCCAATCTTGTTGATACATGGCAGAAATGATCGGAACTCAGGACAAACTTGCCGCTTCAATCTGAGTTCTTCTATGTTGAAATGTTCAATTGCAGGAACACTTTGAATTTTTAAATTTCCTTTTGTTTTCCCCTATAGGGACACATCCAATTGCAATCTAAATCAAACACGTTTTTTGCTAAATGGTTGAAACTTGACACACTGAATTATTTCTCAGTGCACTCTGCATTTTTTGTTCCCTCTTGATGTAGCCATAAGCAGAAGCAAGGAAAAAAATCCCTAACCCTAACCCTAAACCTATTCAAACCCTAAACCAATACCTAACCCTAATTCTAAAACTAACTTTAAACATAACCCTAAACCTAACTCTAAACCTAACCCTAACCCTAAGCTAACCCTAACCCGAACACTAACCCATAGGCAAAACCAAACCTTATTGCTAATTCTAACAGTAATCCAATTGCTAACCATAAACTAACATGAAACCTAACGTGAACCCTAAAATAACCCCTAAACCTAACAATAACAAAAAGCCTAACATTAAACTAACCCTAATCCTAACACTAACACTAAACCTAAATGTAATCTTTACCCTAAATCTAACCCTAATCATAACTGTAATAGTAACCCTAACACTAACACTAACAGAAACCCTAACACTAATCCTAACAAAAACCCTAACATTAACCATAACCATAACTCTAACCATAACCTATTCTTAACCCTAAAACTAACCTAACCCTACACCTAAACCTAACCCTAAAACTAACCTTAAACCTAAACCTAAACCTTACCCTAACCCTAACCCTACCTGAAACCCTAACCCTAACCCTTAGCCTAAATCTAACCCTAACTCAAACCCTAAAACTAATCCTAACCCCAACCTAAACTTAAGCCTAACCATAACCAGAATCTTAACTTTGACTGAAACCCTAACCATAACCCTAACACAAACCCTAACCCAATCCATAAAACTAATCCTAAAACTAAACTTAACCCTAACCCTAAATCTAACCCTACCCTTAACCTCAACACTAACACAAACTCTAACCATAACCATAACCATAACGCTAACCCTAACACTTGCCATAACCCTAAACCTAAACCTAACACAAACAAAACATTAACCCTAATACTAACCCTAAAACTAACCATAACCATAAACATAACCCTAATCATAACTCTTACCCCAACACTAACACTAACCCTGACACTAAAAATATCCTTAAAATTCACCCTAAACCTAGCAATAAACTTAACCTTAACCCTAAATCTAATCTGAACTTAACTCTAACCCAAACACTACCCTAACACTAACCTTAACCCTAACCTTTAGCCTAACAGTTACCCTAAACCTAAGCCTAACTCTAAACCCTAACACAAACCCTAACACTAACCATAACAAAACCCTAACTTAATACTAACACTAACCCTATCCTAATTCTAACCCTACCCTAATCTTAACCCTAAAACTAACATTAACACTAACCCTATCCCTCACACTAACACTAAACCTAAACCTAACCCTAAATCAAACCCTAACACAAACCCTAACTCTACCCATAACCCTAAAATAATTCTAAACACAACCCTAACACGAATCCTAGATGTAACCATAACCCTAACCTGAACCAAAACCCCAACCCTAACACTAAATACTAACTAAACCGATATCGTAAACCTAACACTAACCATAACCCTAATCCTAACCCTACCTAATACTAAAATTAACCCTAACAGTAACCCTAACACTACCACTAAATCTAACCCTAACCCTAACACTTACAATAACCCTAACAATAATCCTAACCTTAACACTTACTCTAACCTTAACCCTAATGCTAAACCTAACACCCTAACCCTAAAGCTAACCCTAACCCTTACACTAAACCTAACCCTTACCCTAATTCTAAACCCAACCCTAACACAAACCCTAACCCTAACCATAAAACAAACCTTAACCCAAACTCTAAACTTAACCCTAACCCTTACCCTAACCCTAACCTAACCATAACCCTAAAAATAACATTTAACCTAACACTATCCTAACCCTAACACATATCCAAAACCTAAGCCTAACCCTTATCCTAAATCTAACACTAACTCTAACCATAACCCTAACCCTAACCCTCAACAAACCCTAACAATAACCATAACACTAACCCTAATCCTAACCCAAACCCTAAACCTTTCACTCACCCTATCCCTAACCATAACTCTAACACTAATACCAACAGTAAATCTAAACCCAACCCTACACTAAACCTTAACTTAAAACTAAACCTAGCCCTTAAAATAACCCTAACAATAATCTTAAACCTAAAACTTACTCATACCTTAACCCTAACCGTAACACTTACCCTATCCCTAAACCTAACCCTAACCCTAACACTAACCCTAACCCTTACCATAACACTAATCCTGACTAAAACCCTAACCATAAAATGAAACTTAAACCTAGACTAACCCTAAAATTAAACTTAACCCTAACCTAACCATAAACCTAACACTAAACATAAACCTTAACCTAACATTATCCTAACCCTAAACCTAATCCTAAACCTAACCCTAACCCTAAACCTAAACCTGACACTAACTCTAACCCTAACCCTAACCTTAATACTAACACTAAACCTAATTCAAACCCTATACCTAGCCCTTACACTAACCCTAACCCTAACACTAATACTAACTGTAACTCTAAACCAAACCCTAACCCTCACCCTAAACCTAACCCTAAATCTGAAACCAACCCTACCCCTAACCCTTAAACTAACCCAACCCTAAACCTAAACCTAATTCTAACCCTAATACTAACTATAACAGTAACCCTAACCCTAACTCTAACCCTAACCCTAACCCTAACACTAACAGAAACCCTAAACCTAATCCTAACCATAACAGTAACAGTAACCCTAACACAAACCAAACCCTAATTATAATGCTAACCCTAACCTAACCCTAACCGTAACTTAACCCTAACCCTAAACATAACACTAAAACCAAACTTAACTCTAAACCTATTCCTATCCCTAAGACTAAACTCTAACCCAATCCCTTATTCTAAATCTAACCCTCACACAAACCCTAACCATAATCACTAACACTAACCCTAAGCTTAACACTAACTATAACCTAAAAACTAACCCTAAAACTCATCCTAGAAATACACCTAATTCTAACCCTAACCATTACCCTAAATCTAACACTAACAGTAACACTAACCATAATCCTAACCCATACCCTAACACTAAACCTAACCATAACCCTCATCCTAACACAAATCCAAACCCTAACTCTAACACTAAGCCTAAACCTAGAACTAAACCTAACCCTAACAATATCCCAAACCTAACTCTAATCTTAAACCTATCCCTAACCCTAGACCTAACACTAACTCTAACACTAACCCTAACCCTAACCCTAACACTACCGCAAACCCTAACCCTGTCTCTAATTATAACCCTAATCCTATCCTTAAGCCTAACCCTTACACTAACCCTAAATCTAACACTAACCCTAACACTAATTCTAACCATAAATCTATCCCTAAACCTAACACAAACCCTAACCCTAATGAAACCATAACACTAACACCAACCCTAAACCTAATCGTAATTCTAACACTAACCTTAAAAATATCAATAACCCTAACATTATCCTTATTTCTAACTTTAACACTAACAGTTACTTTGTCCCTAAATCTAACACAAACAGTAACAATAACCCTAACCCTAACACTAACCCTAAACCTAAATTTAACTCTAAACCTAAAACTTACCTTAACCCTAAACTTAACACAAACCCTACCACTACCCTAAACCTAACCCTAAATCTAACCCTAACACAAACACTTATCCTAACACAAACACTTAACCCTAAACTTACCCTAAACCTAACCCTAAGCCTAAGCCTAAACATAACCATAACACTAATCCTAACCCTAACTCAAATTATAACCTTAACCCTAACATCAAATTTAAACTTAAACCTATAACTAAACCTAGCCATAACCCGAATCCTAACACTAACCCTAACCCTAACACTAAACCTAACCCTAACTCTAACACTAAACCTAACCCAAACCCAAACCATAAATCTATCCCGAATCCTATCAGTAACCCTAACACTAACCCTAACCCTAACAGTAATTTAAATCCTAACCCTCATTCTAAAAATCCCTAACCCTAACCATAACACTAAACCTACCCCTAAATCCAACCCTAACTTTAGAACTAACCCTAATCCTAACCCTAACCCCAACACTAATACTAACCCTAATCATATCTCTAATTCTTAGGCTAACACTAACCATAACCCTAAAACTAACACTATCATTAACACTAAGCCTAAACCTAACCTTAACCCTAATCATAACACTAACCATATCCTTAACTCTAACATTAACTCTAAACCTATCACTAACCCTAACACTATCCTTAATCATAACCCTAACCCTAACTCAAACACCAACACCAAACCTAAACCTAAACATAACCCTAACACTCACGCTAAACCTAACCCTAACACTTACCCTAACCTTAGACATAACCTTAACCCTAGACCTAACCCTAAAATTATCCCTAACCATAACCCTAACACTAACCATAACCATAAACCTAATCCTAAAACTACCCCTAAAACAAACTCTAACACAAAGTTTAACATTAACACTAACCCTAATTCAAAACCTAATTATAACCACAAGCCTAGCGCTAACACTAACCCACCAAACCCTAATTCAAACCCTAACCCTAACACTACCACTAAACCTAACTCTAACCCATACTCTGACACTAAACCTAACCCAAACCCTAACACTAACCCTAAACCTAACCCTAACTGTAACCATAACACTAAGTCTAAACCTAACACTAACCATAAAACTAACACTAACCTATTCCTAAACCTAACACTATACCTAAACCTAACCCTAACATAACCCTAACACTAACCCTAACCTTAACCTTAACATTAATCCTAATTCTAACACTAAGCCTATGACAATCCTTAACCCTAACCCTAACCCTAACACTAATTCTGAACCTAACAATAACCCTAACAGTAACACTAACACTCAATCTATCCCTAGAAGAAACCCTAACACTAACCCTAACCCTAAATATAACACTAACCCTAATGCAAACCCTAAGACTAACACTAATCCTAACACTATCTCTAATCCTATAGGTAATCCTAAAACTAACACTAACCATAAACCAAACCCTAATACAAACTTTAACTCTAACCCTAACACTAAACCTAAACTTAAACCTAACACCAAAACTAACCTCACACTAACCTTAAACCTAACCCTAATCTTAACTGTAACCCTAAACATAAAAATAACCCTAACCCTAACACAAACCCTAACACTAATCCTAATCCTAACACTAACCTTAACCCAAACCAAAAAACTAACTCTAACCTTAACCCTAAACCTAAACCTAACACTAAACCTAACCCTAATTTTAACCTAACCCTAAGTCTTACCCTATCCCTAACTCTAACAGTAACTCTAACCATAACACTAATATTAACATTGAAGCCAAACCTAAGCATAACCAAACAATAACACTAAACCTAATCCTAACACTGTCACTAAAAGTAACACTAAATCTAACCATAATTCTTACCCTAACACAAAACCTAAACCTAATCCTAAGGCTAACCCTAACACTAACACTATCCCTAAACCTAACCTTAAACATAACACTAACCCTCATTATAACCCTAAACCTAACACTGACTGTAAACCTATCCCTAAACCTAACACTATTGCTAAAGTTACCCCTAACACTAACTCTAGCCCTAAAACTAACCCTAACCCTAACATGAACATGAACACGAACCCTAAACCTAACCCTAACACTAACACTAAGCCTAAATCAAATCATAACCCTAACACTAACCCTAAGACAAACCCTAACCCTAACACTAACACTAACCCTAGCCCAACCCTAACCCTAACCCTAAAAATAATCCTAACACTAACCCTAATGCAAATCTAACACTAACACTAACCCTAACCCTTATCCTACCTCTAAACCTAACATAATGCTTACTGTAACCATAAACCTAACCATAAACATAACCCTAACACTAAACCTAAACCTAACCAGAACTAGAATCCCAACCCTAACCTTAACACTAACCATATCTCTAAACCTAACCATAATACTAAACCTAGAACTAACACTAACCCTAAGCCTAACACTAACCCTAACACTAACCCTAAACCTAACCCTAATCCTAACACTAACATTAAACCTATCGTTAAACATAACCCTAAATATAACACTAACCCAAATATTAAACCTAACCATAATCCTAACACAAACCCTAACACAAACCATAACCCTAACACTAACCCTAACTCAACCCTAACCTAAACCTAAAACTAACCCCAGCACTAATCCTTACACACACCCTAACCCTAACACTCATCCTAAATATAACACTAATCCTACTCTTAAACCTAACCTAAAACTAACCCTAACCCTAACACTAACACTAACCCTAACCCTAACACTAACAACAACACTAAAACTAACCCTAACCCTAATCATATCTGAAAAAATAACACTAACGCTAACCCTAACCTTAACTTAAATCCTAACACTAACCCAAAAATACCCTAACCCTAAACCTAACACTAAACCTAACACTAACCATAAACCTAAATCCAACCGTAACTTTAAAACTAAACCTAATCCTAACCCTAACCCCAACAATAATCATAACCCTAACCCTAATCCTAAAACTTTGGCTAACACTACCTATAACCCTAAAACTATCACTAACACTAACCCTAAACCTAATGCTAACCCTAAAAATAACACTAACCATAACCCTAACCCTAACACTAACTAAACCTATCACTAACGCTAACACGATCCTCAACCTTAACCCTAACCCTTACCCAAACACTAACACCAAAACTAAACCTAACCCTAACCCTAACACTCACGCTAAATCTAACCCTAACATGAACCCTAACCCTAAATCTAACACTAACCCTAAACGTAAACATAACCCTAACCCTAATACTAACACTAACCCTAAACTTATCACTAACCCCAACCCTAACACTAAAGGTAATCATAAACCTAACCAAAACACTAACCCTATAACTGACAATAACACAAAATTTAACACTAACACTAGCACTAACCCAAACCCTAATGTTAAACGTAATCCTAGCCCTAACCCTAACCCAAACCCTAACCATACCTGAAATCCTAACCCTAACCCTAACACTAATCCTAACCATAATCCATACCCTAACATTAAAACTAACACTAAAGCTAACCCTAAAGCTAAACCTACCTCTAACTCTAACACTAAACCTAACCCTAAACCTAACACAAACACTAACCCTAACCCTAAACTTAACCCAAACCCTAACGCTAACACTAACCCTAACCCTAACCCTAAACTTAACCCAAACCCTAACACTAACACTAACCCTAACCCTGTCCCTAAAAATAACCTAAAAAAACCTAACACTAAACTTTAACCTAACCCTAAATTTACCCTAAACTTGACACTAACCCTAACTTCAACCTTAACCATAACACTAACCCAAAGAATAAACCTAACCCTAACCATGATCCTAAATGTAACACTAACCCTAACCGTCTCACTAATCCTATCACTAACCCTAAAACTAACCCTAAAGCTAACCCTAAAGTTAAACCTACCTCTCACCGTAAACCTAACCCTAACCCTATCACGAACCATAGCTCTACACATAACAGTAAGCCTAACCCGACACTAACACTAAAACTAAACCTCTCCCTAACCCTAACACTATTGCTAAAGCTAACCCTAACACTAACACTAACACTAACACTAACCCTTTCCATAACCGTATCATGAACCCTAATCCTAACCCTAACCTAACACTAAAACTAACCCTAACCCTAACGTTATGACTAATCCTAAACCTAATGCTAACCCTAAAATTAACCCTAACACAAAACCTAACCCTAATATTAACCCTAAACCTAACCCTAACCTTAACCCAAATCCTAATGCTAACACAAACCCTAACCCTGTCCCTAAAACTAAACCTAACAAAAACTTAACACTAAATATTAACCTAATCCTAAAACTTCCCTAACCTGAACACTAACCCCAAATCTAACCTTAACCATAATACTAACCCTAAGAAAAAACCTAACCCTAAACATGATACTAAATGTAACACTAACCCTAACCCTATCAATAACCCTATCACTAATCCTAAAACTAACCCTAATCCTAACCCTAAAGCTAAACCTACATCTACCTCTAAACCTAACCCTAACCCTAACACGAACCATAGCTCTACACATAACAGTAAGCCTAATCTTAACACTAACACTCAAACTAAACTTCTCCCTAACCCTGACACTATTGCTAAACCTAACCCTAATCCTAAAACTAACCCTAACCCTAACACTAACACTAACCCTAACACTAACCCTATCACTAACCCTAAGCTTAAACCTAACTCTAAATCTAACACTAACCATAACATGATCCCTAACACTAACACTAACCCTAAACCTCACCCTAACCCTAACACTAACCCTAACCCCAAAATTAACCCTCACACTAACCCTACACCTAACAAGAATTCTAACACGAATACTAACCATGACACTAACCCTAACCTAACCCTAAACATAACACTAACCCTAACGTTAACCCTAATTGAAACACTAACACTATCCCTATCCCTAACCATAACACTATTTCTAAAAGTAACCCTAAACATAAACTCAAAACTAACACAAAGCCTAACCAAATATTTAACCCTAATCCTATCCCTACCATTAATTCTAACCCTAACACTAACCCTAAGCTTATTTCAAAACCTAAGCTTAACCTAATCCTAAACCTAACGCTAACACTAACCCTAAACCTAACCCTAACCCTAACACTAATCTCAACCCTAAACTTAACCATAACAATAACCCTAAAACTAACACTAAATCTAACCCTAATACTAACAGTAAGACAACCCAAACCTAACCCAAACACAAAAATTAAACCTAACACTAATCCTAACACAAATCCTAACCCTAACACTAATCCCAACTCTAATCTGAACCCTATCCCTAAACCTAACACTAACCCAAACCTTAACCCTAACCATAACCCTAATACTAAACCTTACATTTTAACTAAACCTAACCCTAAATTGAAACATAACACTAACCCTTATTTTAACTCTAAATGTAACACTAACCCTAACCTTAACCCTAACCCTAATACTATTCCTAACCTTAAGCCTAACAGTAATAATAACAGTAAGCCTAATCTTAAACCAAACCCTAATCCTAACACTAACCCTAACCCTAATCCTAACACATACCCTAACCCTAATCCTAACACATACCCTAATCTTAATCATATCACTAATGATAATCCTAACCGTAACCCTAAAGCTAACACTAACCCTAAACCTAACCCGAACCCTAACACTATCCCTAAGAATAACACTAACCCTAAACCTAAACCTAAACCTAAAACTAACCCTAACCCTAACACAAACACAAACACTCCCCCTAAACCTAAACCTAACCCTAACACTAACCCTAACCCTAATACAAACATTACCCCAAAATTAACCCTAAACCTAAGTAAAACTAACCCTAACCCTAACCCTAACACGAACCCTAACCCGAACTCTAACCCTAACCCTAACACTAACACTAACCTAAACTTCATGCTAACTTACCCCTAAATATAAACAAAACCCTAACCCTAATCCTAATAATAACAGTAGCCCTAAACCTAACATTAACCTTAACCCTAACCCTAACCCTTAGCCTAAGACTAACAAAAACACTAACCCTAACAGTAACACTAACTCTATTCATAACCTCTACCCTAACCCTAAACCTTACCTTAACCCAAACAATAACACTAACACTAACCCTAACCGTAAACCTAACATTAACCCTACCACTAACCTTAAACCTAACCTAACCCTAACCATAACACAAACCTAACCCTAACCTTAACCATTACCCTAAACTTACCCTAACCTTAACACTAACATAACACTAACCCTAATCATAAATCTAACCCTAACTCTAACCATATTTTAACCCTAAACCTATCCCAAACACTAACTCTAACCATAAAACTCTCCGTAACCCTAACACTAAGTTTAAACCTTACACTGACCCTAATTCTAACTCTAACACAAACTCTAACCTTAATCCTAACATTAACCCTAAACCTTGCCCTAAACCTAACCCTAACCCTAAAAATAACCATAACACTAAACCTAACCCTAACCCGAAATCTAACATTAACCATAAGCCTAACCCTAAACTTAAACATAACACTAACCATAACCCTAATCCTAACACTTACCTAATCCCTAACCCTAACCCTAACAATAACATCAACCCTGATCCTATCTGAAACCTAAACCAAACTCTAACCCTAACCCTAACACTAACCCAAAGCCTAACCCTATCTCTAACCCTAATCCTTCCATTAAAATTATACCTTACTTCAAACCTGACATTATCCCAAATCCTAACTCTAACTCTATCCCTAAACCTAATTATAATGCTAAATCAAACAATAACGCTAACCCTAAATGTAACCCTAACATTAACCTAACACTAACCCTAAACCTAAAGTTACACTAACCCTAACCCTAACCCTAACACAAACCCTAAGCCAAACCCTAACCCTAATCCTAATCTAAACCTAACCCTATCCTTAACAAAAAACCTAAACCCAAACCTAACCCCAACACTAACACTAAACCTAAACCTTATTCTAACCCTAACTTAACCCTAATCCTATCACTAACACTAAACCTAACCCTACCATTCACCCTAACCCTAATACTAACTCTAATTATAACCCTAAACCTAAACCTTATCCTAATGCTTAACCTAACCCTAACACGAACAGTAATTCTCACCCTAAAACTATCCCTAACACTAATACAATAACCCTAATCCTAACCGCCATGCTATGCCTAATTATAAAGATAACACTAACCATAACATCAACTGTAAACTTATTCATAACCCTAACTGTAACCTTACCCTAATCGTAAGCTTTACCCAAACAGTAACATAAACCTAACACTATCCAAAAACTAACCCTAACCCTAACCCTAACCCTAACCCTAACCCTAATCCTAATGATAAACCTAACCCTAACCCTAACACTAACCGAAAACTATCCCAAAACCTAACACTAACACTAACCCTAGACCTAATGAAAACACTAACTCTAAACCTAATATTAACCCTTAAACTAAAACTCACCCTAACCCTAACACTAACCCTAACCCTAAACCTAAACCTAGCACTAATCCTAAACTTAATTCTAATCCTCAACCTAACTCTAACCCTCAACATAAACCTAAACCTAACACTAACCTAAAACTAATATTAACCCTTACCCTAATGTAACACAAACCCTATCCCTATCCCTAACCCTAAACCTAACTTTAACCATGACCGTAACCGTAACCATAACCCTAATAGTAACCCTAATTCAAAACCTAACCTTAATCCTAACACTAAACATAACCATAACACTAAACCTAAACTAAACATAATCATAACCCTAACACTAACACTAACAAATATTGTAACTGTATCCCTAATCCAAACCATAATTTTAACCTAACCTAACCCTATCACTAACCATAACCATAAACCTAAACCTAACACTAACCCTAAGCCTCACCCTAAACCTAACCCTAACCCTAACACTAACCCTAACATGAACCCTAAAGCTAACCCTAAAACTAACACTAAACCTAACCCCAACCCAAACCCTAACCATAAACCTAAACCTAATTTAACCCTAACCCTATCCCTCGCCCTTACACAAACCCTAACCAAAACCATAACTTTAACGCTTACCTAACCCTAAACCTAAGCCTTACCTAACCCTAACCCTAAACCTCACACTAAACCTAAAACTGACCCTAACCCAAATGTTAACACTAACTCTTACCCCAATGCTAAACCTATCACTAACCCTAACTCTAAACCTAACTCTAAACTGAATACTAAGGTTAACTCTAACAGTTACCCTAACCCTAACCCTAACCATAACCATAACCCTAACAGTAACCCTAAGCCTAATTATAACCCTAATCCTAAATGTAATCCTAAACCTAACCCTAACACTAAACCTAATGCTAAACCTAAACCCATGACTAACTCTAACCCTAACCCTAAAGCTAAACCTAAGCCTAAAAATAAACCTAACTTTAATTCTAAACCTTACCTAAACAAAACCGTATCCCTAACTGTAACCATAACAATATACCTAACCCGAAACCTAACCGAAACCGTAAACCTAACCCTAACCTTCACACTAAGCATAACCCTAAACCTAACACTAACACTAACCAAAACCCAAACATTAAACCTAAACCTAACTATAATCCTAAACCAAACTCAAATGATAACCCTAACCCTAACCCTAACACTTAACCCTAACCCTAACCATAACCTAATACTAACACTAACCATAACCTTTACACTAACACGAACCCTCACCCTATTTCTAACCTTAACTTAAAAGAAACCTAAACCTAGCCCTAACTCTAACCCTAACACCAAACCTAATCCAAACCTTAACCCTAACATTAACACTAACCTTAACCCTAACCATAAAACTAACCTAACACTAACAATAAGCCTAAACCTAACTCTAAACCTCACCCTAAACATAAACCTAACATTAACCCTAATCCTAACCCTAAAACGAACCCAAATCCTAAGCCTAACCCAAACCTAACCCTAACATGAACCTTAACCGCAACCCTAACCCTAACCCTAATGCTAACACAAAACCTAAACCAAACACTAACCTTAACCTAACCCTATCACTAACGCTAAGTCTAAACCTAACACTAAACCTGAAATTAATGTTAACCCTAAACCCAAACCTACCCCTAAACCTAATCTTAAACCTTAACCTAACTCTAACCATAACCCGAACTACAACCCTAACCCCAACCCTAAAGCGAACCCTAACCCTAACATTAATCGTAAACCTCACCCTAACCCTAAAACTTTACCGAACACTAACCCTAACCCTAATGTAACATTAAACTTAACCCTAATTTTAACCCTAACCCTAACACTAACACTAACCCTAACCCTAACATGAACTCTAAACTTAACCATAACCCTAAACCTAACATTTCTGCTAATCCTAACCCTAACACTAACCCTATCCCTAAACAAAACCCTAACCCTAACCCTACCATAACACTAATTCTAACAACTAATCCTAAACGTAACACTTACTCTAACACTAAACGTAACACTAACCCTAACCCCAATTGAAAACCTACACCCAACTTTAACTGTAAACCTAAATCTAACCCTAACCCTCATGCTAACCCTAACCCTAAGCCTCACTCTAAGCCTAACCCTAAACCTATAACTAATCCTAACCCTAAAACTAACAGTAAACCTAAACCTAACTATAACCCTATCCCAAACACTAATGATAACCCTAAAACTACCACTAAACCTAACACTAACCCTAACTTTTACCCTATCCCTAAATCGAAACTTAATATGAATGCTAACTCTAACCCGAACCCGAACCCTAACCCTAACCCTAATTTAACCCTAACACTAACCCTAACATAAACACTAATCCTAAAAATAACCCTAACCCTAACCCTAAACCTAACCCTAAACCTAACCCTAAACCTAACCTTAACCTAACTCTAAACCTAATCCTAACCCTTATTGTAATCCAAACTATAACACTAACCATAACCCCAACATTTATCCTAACTATATCCCTAACATTACCATACCCTAATCCTAATCCTAACAGTAAGAAAACCCTTAACCCTAAAACCAATGATAACACTAATCCTAAAACTATCCCTACCCCTAACACTAAACCTAACATTAAACTTAACACAAACACTAACAATAACCCTAACCCTAACCCTAACCCTAAACCTAACCCAAACACAAATCCTAAACCTAACCCTAATGCTAACCCTAACTCCAACCCTAACCCTAACCTTACCCTATCACTAAACCTAAGCCTCACCTTAACCTAAACCTAACCCTAACCCTAATAATAATTCTAACACTATCCATAAACCTATCTCTAATATTAACACAAACACTAATCCTAACCCTAACTATAACCCTAAACTTAACACTAACCCTAACAATAAAACTAACCCTAAACCTAACATTAACACTAACACCAACCCGAACACGAACCCTAACCCTAACACTAAACCTAATGCCAAACCTATCACTAACACTAAACTTAACCCTTATGCTAACCCTAAACCTAACACTAACCCTAAAACTAACCATAAACCTAACACTAAACCTATTCTTAACACTAACCGTAATATTAAACTTAACACTAACCCTAAACCTAACCCTAACCCTAAGCCTAAAGTAACTCTAAACCTAATCCTAACTGTAACCCTAACACAAACCCTAACCCAAAACATAACCGTAACTCTAACATAACATTACCCTAACCGTTTTCTAACTTTAACCCTAACCCTAATCCTAACACTAAGCCTGACACTAACACTAACCTAATATTAAAATTAACCCTAACAATAACACTAACCCTAACCCTAACCTTTACACTAACCCTAAACTCTACTCTATCAATCTCACTAACACTAACACTAAGCCTATCTCTAAATTTAACCCTAACCCTATCCCTAACACTAACCTTTACCCTAACACTAACAATAACCCTAAACCTAATCCTAACACTAACACTAAACTACCTGTAACCATAAAAATATCCCTATCCTAACCCTATGCCTCACTTTAACCCTCTTACTAACCATAACCCAAAACCTAAATCTAACTTTAACCCTAACACAAACCCTAACCGTAGCACTTACCCTAACACAAATCATACCTCTAACCCTAATTCTAACCCTAACACTAAACCTAACACTAATCCTAACGCTAACTCTAAAACTAATCCTAAACATAACCTGAACTCTAACTTTAGCTCTAATTCTAAACCCAAAACTAACCCTAATCATAACCCTTAATGTAGTCCTAAAACTAACCCTAAACTTAACCCTAACCCTAATCGTAAGACTAACTGTAAACCTAATCCTAACCCAAAAAAGTACCCTAAATTATCCCAAACCCTAAACCTAACCCTAACTTGAACCCTAAACTTAACCCTCACCCTAAGACTGACACTCACCCCAACCCTAACCCTAATACATAAACTAACACTTACCTAAACAGTAACACTAACAATAAATCTAAACGTAATCTAACATTAAAAATAAACCTAACCCTAACCCTAACTCTAACCCTAACCCTAATGTAACCATAACCCTAACCCTAACTCTAAAACTACACCTAATGTAACCCTAATCCTAACCCTAACAATAACCGTAACCAAAACGCTAACTCTAACCCTAAATTAACCCTAATCCTAAACCTTACATAACCCCAACCCTAACCCTCACGCTAACCGTAACACTAGTTCAAACCCAAATCTTAACACTAACCCTTACCCCAACCCTAACCCTACACTAACACTAACCCTAAACCTAACCTTAACCCTAACTATAAGCTAACCCTAACATTAACTTTAACCCTAACACTAACCTTAACTGTAACCCTAAAACTAAACCTAACCCTCACTCTATACCTAATGCTAACCATAAAACTATCCCTAACCCTAACACTAACACAAACCCTAAACCTAATCCTAACCCTATCACAAACAATTACCCTAATGCTAACACTAATTCTAACCCTAACTCTAACGCTAAAAATAACCCTAAGACTAACTCTAAACCTACCTTTAAAACTAACCCTTATCCTAACCGTAACCCTAGGCCTAAACATAACACTTACCTAAACATAACCGTAACCCTAACCCTATAAATAAACCTAACCCTAACCCTAACCCTCACCCTAACCCTAACCCTAATGTAACCCTAACACTAACCCTAACCTAATACTAACACAAACCCTAACCCAAACTATAACCCTATACCTTTAACCCTATACTTAACCATTACCTAACCCTAACTGTAACCCTGACCTGAACCCTAAACCTAACCCGATCCCTAAACCAAATACTAACCATAATGTTAACACTAACCCAAACACTATTTTAAACTTAACATGAACCCTAACTCTAACCCTAACTCTACCCCTAACCTAACCATAACCATAACCCTAACAGTTAACCTAATCCTAAATCTAACCCTAATCCTAACCCTAACACTAACACTAACCCTAATCCGAACCCTAACTCTAACCCTCACCCTAAACCAGAACTTAAAACTAACCCTAACTCTATCCCTAACACGAATTCTTACCCTAATCCTAACCCAAACACAAACCTAACACTAACCCTCTCCGTAACACTTACCATAACCATAACCCTAACACTAACCCTAAACTAAACACTAACCTTAACCTAACCCTAAAAATAACCCTAAGCACAACTGTATTCCTAACCCTAAATCTAACCCTCACCCTGAAACGAAACATGATCCTCACCCTAACACTTACCCTAAACCGAATATTAACCCTAACCCAAACATTAAACCTTAACCTAACCCTTATCCTAAATGTAACACTAACCCTAAAACTTATCCTAACCCTAATCCTAACCGTAATACTAATCCTAACCCTAATCAGAACACTAACACTAACCCTAATACTAAATATAACCCTAAACTAAAACCTACCCCTAACACTAACCCTAACCCTAACCCTTACCCTGAACCTAAAATTAACAAAAACCCAAACCTTAATCCTAACACAAACCATAAATCTAACCCTAACCCTAATTTAACCCAAACCCTAAGCATAACCCTATCACAAATCATAACCTTTAACCTAACTCTAACCCTAACACTAATTTTAAACCTAACCCTTATCCTAAAACCAACACTAACCCTAACCCTAATCCTTACCCTAACCCTAACCTAAAACTAACCCTAGCTCTAACCCTAACCCTAAACATAACACTAACACTAACTCTATCTCTAACACTAAATATAACCCTAACCCTGAACCCAACCCTAACACTAACCATAAACCTAAACCTAAACCTAACACAAACCCTAATTTTAATCCTAACATGAACCATATATGTAACCCTAACCCTAATTTAACCCAAACCCTAAGAATAACACATTCCCTAATCCTAACCCTAATCCTAACCTAAACCTAACACTAAACCTAACTCAAACCCTAATCCTAAACTTTATCATAAACCTAAATATAACCCTAATGGTAACCCCAACACAAACCCTCACTTTAAAGCTAACATTAACCTAAACACTAACCCTAACATTAACCCTAACCCTAACCCTAAAACTAATACTAACTCTAACCTTAAACCTAAACCTAAACCAAAAATTTACCCTAACCCTAACCCTAACATCACCCTGAGACTAAACATAACCCTAATGTAACACAAACTATAACCCTAACCCTAACTCTAATCCTAACAGCAACCCTATCCCTAATCCTAACACTAACCTTAACACTAACAGTAATCCTAACTTTAACTCTAACCCTATCACTAACCCTAAAACTAATCCCAACACCCTCTAACCCTACCAATAACCCTAATCCTAAGCCTAACTCTAACCCTCACCCTAATTGTAACTTTAAGGTAACCTTAAATATAACCCTAATCCTAACACTAACCCTAAAACTAATTAAAAACCTAAGCCTAAACTTAACACTAACCCTAACCCTAATCTTAAAACTAAAACTAACACTAACCCTACCCTTAACATTAACAAGCACCCTAAACCTAACACTAACCCTAACCTATACCAAATCTTAATCCTAAGCCTAACAACACTAACCCTAACCCTATCTTGAACACTAACTCACCTAACTCTATCTCTAAACCTGACCTTAATCCTAACTGTAACCAGAACCTTAAACATAATCCTAACCTTAACCCTTACACAAATTTTAACACTAACAATAACAATAAACCTACACCTAAACCTGCACTAACACTAATTTTAATTATACCCTAACCCTTTACCTAAACTTTACCATAACCCTTAGCCTAAACCTTACCTTAACCATAACCATAACCCTAAACCTAACCCTAATCCTAACCCTATCCCTAACCCTAACTCTAATCCTATCCCTAACATATCAATATCACTAACCCCATCTCTTTCCCTAAACCTAAACCCAACCCTGAACCTAACCCTAAGAGTAACCATAACCTTAACCTAACCATAACCCTAAACCTAACCCTAATGCTAATCTTATCCCGAACCCTAACACTAATCCTAAACCTAATCCTAACACAAACCCTAAAACTAAACCTAAGACCAACCCTAACCTTAACAGTAACTTTAACTCGAGCACAAATGCTAATTTTAAATGAAAACCTAAACCTAATCCTGAAAATAACCCTAAACCTAACTCTATCCCTAACCCTAACACTTATTCTAACATGAACCTAACATTGACCCTAACCCTAAACCTAACCATAACACTAATCCTAACCCTAAACCTAACCCTCAAACTAACCCTAAAAATAACCATAAACCTAACACTAAACTTGAAGTGAACCCTAACCCTAACACTAACACTAACCCTAATACTAATGCTAACCCTAAACCTAACCCTAACCCTAACCCTAATGTCACTGTAACCCTAATATTAACATAAATCTAACACTAACCCTATAGCAAAACATAACCCTAACCATAACCTAACACTAACCCTAACCATTACCTAAACCTAACCTTAACCCTAACACGAATACTAAGCCTAAGAGTAACCCTAATCCAAATCTAACACTAACCCTAACCCCAACATTAACATTGTCATTAACCCTAACCCTAACCCGAACCCTAACCCTAACCCTAACATTAACAGTAACAATAACCCCAATTCTAACACTATACCTAACCAACCTATAACCATAAAACTAACCCTAACCCTAAACCTACGCCTCACTCTAACCCTCTTCCTAAACATAACCCTAAGTATAACACAAACCCTAACACTAACCCTAACACTAACACTAAATCTATGTATACCACTAACCCCAAAACTAATCCTAAACCTAACCATAACCCTAATGGTAACACTAAACCTAACCCTAACACTAAAACTATCTTTTAACCCTAACCCTTACAGAAAACCTAAACCTAAAACTTACTCTAACACAAACCATAATTCTTACCCTAATTCTAACCTAACATTAACCATAACCCTAACCCAAAAACTAACCTTAACCCTAACACTAACCCTAACCCTAACATTAACGAAACCCTAAGCCTACCATAACACTAATTCTAGCCCCAAACCTACCCCTAAAATTAACACTAAATATATCTGTAACCCTAAAAATATCCCTAACATTAACTCTAACACTAACACATATACTAAAACTAACCCTAACCTTAACTCTTACATTAACCCTAACCCTAACAAAAACCCTAACCCTTATCCTTACCCTAACACTAATTCTAACACTAACACTAACCCTATCCTATCCATAACCCGAAAACTAACCCTAAACCTAAACCTAGGCCTCATTCTAACTCTAATCCTAATCATTACTCTAACCCTAATCCTATCATTAACCCAACAGAAAACCTAAACCTAACCCTTACCCTAACACAAATATATACCTGAAACTAACACTAAGATTAAAACTAACCCTAACCCTAAACCTAACCCAAACCCTAACTCTAACCCTAACACTTAAACTAACCATAACCATAACCCTAATCCTAACTCTAAAACTAACCCTAACACTAACCCTAACCATAACACTAACACTAATCCTAACCCTAGCCCTAACCCTAAACCTATCCCTAACCCTAACAGTATCCCTAACCATAACCCTAACAAACATTAAAGCTAAATCAAATCCTAAACCTATCCCTAACACTAACCCTAATCTCATGCTAACACAAACCCTATACCTAACACTATAACTAATCCTAACCCTAAACCTTACACTAATCCTAAAAATAAACATAACCCCAAACCTAAACCTAAAACTAACCCTAAACATAAATATAATACTAACTCTAACCCTAACACTAGACCTAACAGTAACACTAACACTAAACCTATCTGAAACCCTAACACTATCCTTAACCATAACACTAACACTAACCCTAAACCTAAACCTAAACCTAAAACTAACCCTAAGTATGACACAAAACCTGGACCTAACCCTAATAATAAGCCTAAAATTAACCCTTACACTAACCCTAAACCTAACCATAACCCTAACAATAACACTAAACCTAACCCTAACCCTAACTTTAACCCTAAATCTAACACTAACCATAACCCTAACACTTACATGAAACCTAAACCAAAACCTAACACTAAACATAACCGTAACCGTTACCCTAACCCTAACACTAACATAAACCCTAACCGTAAACCATATGCTAACCCTAAATTAACGCTAACCCTAAATCTAACCCTAACCCTAACACTAACCAAACCCTAACCTGAACTAACACTATCACTAACCCTAACCCTAACCCTAATCCTTAAATTAATCCTAAAGCTAACTCTAAACCTAACCCTAATTGCAAACACAACCCTAACCCTAACCCTAACCCTAACCTAAGCCAAACATTAATGCTAAAGCTAACAATAACCCTTACCTTAACCCGAACCCTAAACATAACTCTCATCCTAAACCTAACCCTAAAACTAACAGGAAGCCTAACCCTAACTTAAACCAAATATTATCCCTAACCTTATCCCTAACCTTAACTGTAACATGAACACTAATCCTAATCCTAAACCTAACCCTATCTCTAACACTAAACCTAACCTTAATATTAACTGTACCCGAACACTAACCCTAACCGTAACCCTAACACTAACCTAACAGAATCCTAATCCTAACCCTAAACCAAACACGAATCCATATCATATCTATAACACTAACAGTAGCATTAACCATAACCCAAACCTTAAAACTCAACCTAACCCTAAACCAAACCTAAACCTAACCCTAACTCTAAACCTAATTGTAACCCTAACAATAACATTAAACCTAAATCTAAACCTTACACAAACTCTAATTCTAAACTTAACCCTTACTCTAACTGTAACTCTAACTTTAACCCTAACCCTAACCCTAACCTTAACGTAACCCTTACACAAAGCATAATCCTAAACCTAACACAAAACCTAACAGTAACCCTAACGCTAACCCTAAACCTAACACTAACCATAAACCTAACCCTAACCCTAACACTAACCCTAAACTAACCCTAAGCCTAACACTAAACCTAAACTTAAACCTAACCCTAACATTAACCCTAACACAAAGCATAACCCTAACACTTATCCTGACCTAACCCTAATCCAAACCCTTATTTAACCCTAACGTAACCCTAACCCTAACCCTTACCTAACCCTAACCGTAACACTAACATTAACCCTAACACTAACACTAACCCTAACCCTAACCCTATCACTAACCCTAAGCTTAAACCTAACCCTAAACCTAACACTAACGATAACACTATCCCTAACTCTAATACTAACCCTAAACCTCACCCTAACCCTAACACCAACCCTAACTATAAAATTAACTCTAACACTAACCCTAAACCTAACACTCATTCTAACTTTAATAGTAACTGTAACGCTTACCCTAACCCTAACCCTATACCTAACACTAACCCTAAATGAAACACTAACCCTATACATATCTCTAATCCTAAACTATTCCTAATCCTAAGACTAAATATAAACCTAACAATGACACTAAGCCTAACACTAAATTTAACCGTAACTCAATCCCTAACACTAATTCTAACCCTAACACTAACCCTAACCCTATTTTGAATCCTAAGCTTAAACCTAACCCTAAACCTAACACAAACTCTAACACTAAAATAAACACTAAACTAACCCTAAACATAAACCTATCCCTAACAATAACCTCAACCATAACCTTAAACCTAAAAATAACCCTAAACCTAACACTATCTCTAAGCCTAATCCTAACCGTAAGGCTAAGACTGAACCTGACCCAAATACAAAACCTAACCCTAATCCTAATGCTAACAAAAATCCTATCCCTTACCCTAACACTAATCCCCACCCAAACCTGAGCCCTAACCCTAATCTTAACACTAACCAAAACCTAACTTTAACCATAACCCTAACCCTAACCCTTACATTCAAACTAAACCTAAACCTAAACTGAAACATAGAACTAACCCTAATCTTAACCTAAACATAACACTAACTCTAACCTTAAACTTAACCCTAACACTATCTCTAAACCTATCGCTAACCCAAACACTCTTCCTTACCCTAAACCTTTCACTAACACTAACAGTAAACCTGACCCTAACCCTAACCCTAACGCTAATCATAACCCTGATCCTAAAAGAAACCTAATCCTAAACATAACACTAAGGATAACCCTAATCATGACCTGAATGCTAAAACTAAACCTAAACCTAACCCTAATGCTAACCCAAAACCTAATCCTAACCCTAACACTAACCCTAAATAAACCTAACCCTAACCCTAACATGAAACCTAACCTCAACCATAACTTTAATCCTAATACTAACTCTAACCTAAACCTTACCCTAACTTAACCTAACCCAGAACCTAATTCTAACCCTAATTTTAATCCTTACACTAACTCTAAACCTAACACTAACCTTAACCCTAAACCTAACCCTTAGCCTAACACTCACCAAAACCCTAACCCTAACAGTAACACTAACTTTAATCATAACCCTTACCCTAAACCTAAACATTACCTTAACCATAACCCTAACACTGACACTAACCCTAACCCTAACCCTAACATTAACCGTAACACTAACGATAAACCTAACCTAACCCTAACCATAACACAAACCCTAACCCAAACCATAACCGTAACCCTAAACTTACCCTAACCCTAAAACTAACCTAACACTAAACCTAATCCTAAGCCTAACCCTAACTCTAACCATTATCCTAACCCTAAACCTAACAAAAACACTAACTCTAACCCTAAGACTAACCGTAACCCTAACCTTAATCCTAAACCTTACACTAACCCTAACCCTAACACGAACTCTAAACCTAACCCTAACAGTAACCCGAACCATTACCCTAAACCTAACCCTAAGCCTAAACATAACCCTAACACTAACCCTAACCATAACCCTACCCGAAACCTAACACTAACCATAATCCTAACCCTAAACCTAACCCTAATCGTAACCATAACACTAGCCGTAACCCTAACCCAAATCCTTACCTAAACCTAAAATTAACCCTAACCCTAAAAATAACACCAAAACCTAACCCTAATCGAAACATTAACCCAAACCCTAACCCTATCCCTAAACCTAACCCTTACGTTAAAACTAAACCTAAATCTAAACCTGACATTAACTCTAATCCTAACTGTAATTCTAACCCTAAACCTAATTATAACGCTAAACCAAACACTAATGCTAACCCTAACCATAACCCTAACACTAAACCTAATCCTAAAACTAACACTACCCTAACACTATCCCTAAGACATACCCTAAGCCAAACCCTAACCCTAAACTAAATCTAACCATAACCCTATTTTTAACATGAACCATAAACCCAAACCTAACCCCAATTCTAACACTAATGCTAACACTTATTCTAACCCTAACTTAAGCCTAATCCTAATACTAACCCTAACCCAAACCCAAATACTAACACTAACTCTAATTATAACCCTAAACCTAAACATAAACCTTATCCTAATGCTGAACCTAACCCTAACACTAACACTAATTCTAACCCTAACACTATCACTAACAATAACACTAAACCTATTCCTAACAACAACACTAACCCTGATCCTAAACATAACACTAACAATAACATAAAATGTAAACATAACCATAAACCTGACCCTAATCTAACCCTAATCCTAACCCTAAATTTACACTAACCCTAAACCTAACACTAACCCTATTTTTAACCTTAACCCAAACACTAACATTAACTTTAACACTAACCCAAACACTAACCCTAACCCTAACACTAACACTAGAACTAAACCTAATCCTAACTCTTAAACTAACCGTAAACCTAACCCGATCACTTTCCCTGAACCTCATTTTAATTCTAAAACTAACCCTAAACCTAACCCTTAGAAGTACCCTAACAATACCCCTAACACTTACCTAATACTAACCCTAACCCTAACCCTATCATTAACCTTAACCATAACCCTAACCCTAAACCTAACACTTAACCTAACTTTAACAGTAAACCTAACCCTAATCCTAACCCCAACACTAACACTAACCCTAATCCTAACCCTAATATTAACACTAACCTATCCCTACCCTTAACCCTAAAACTAATGATAAACCTAACCCTAATCCTAACTGTAACCTTAATCCAAATGTAACCCCAACCCTAACACAAAACATGACTCTAACCCTAACACTGACCCTAACACTAATCCTCATCCTAAACCTAATCCTAACTCTTAAACTAACCTTAACCCTAACCCAATCCCTAACCCTGATCCTTATCCTAATTCTAAAATTTACCTAACCATAACCAGTACCCTAACAATACCCTAACCCTTACATAATGCTAAACCTAAACCTAACCCTAACACTAACACTAACCCTAACCATCAACCTAACCATCAACCTAACACTAACCCTAAATTTAACACTAACCCTAACCCTTATCCTAACCCTAACCCTAACTCTAACCCTAACCCTACCCTGAACCCTAACACTAACCCTAAAACTAAACCTAACCCTAAATCAAATCATAATCCACACGTAACCCTAAACCTTACCCTAACACAAAACCTATCCCTGACCCTACCCCTAACACATAACCTAACCCAAAACCCAACCCTAACCCAATCACTAACACCAACACTAACCATAACCCTAACCCTAACACCCTATAACTAAACCTAACCCTAAGCCTAAACCTAACACTAACTCTAACACTAACCATAACATTAACCCTAATACAAACCCTAAAGCTATCCCTACCTCTAACCCTAATCCCAACCCTAATCCTATCCCTTACACTAACCCTATTTCTAACAATAACCGTAACACTAATTATAACCATAAATCTAACCCTAACCCTAACACTTATCCTAAAACCAACCCTAACCATAAAACTTTCATTAACCCTAAACCTAACCCTAACACAAATCCTATCCCTAACCCTAACACTAAACCTTATGTAACCCTAACACATAACCTAACCCAAAACCTAACCCTAACCCAATCACTAACACTAAACCTAAGAGTAAACCTAGCCCTTACTCTATCACTAAACCTAACCCTAACCCTTAACCTAACACTAACTCTAACACTAACACTAACCCTTACACAAACCCTAACCCCATCCCTAACTCTAACCCTAATCCTAACCCTATTCCTATCCCTTACACTAACCCTATCCCTAACACTAAACCTAACACTACTTATAAGAGTAAATCTAACCCTTACCCTAACACCAAAACTAACCATAAAACTTTCATTTAACCCTAAACCTTATCCTAACCCTAACCATATCCTTAATACTGAACCTAACCCTAACCCTAACCCTAATGCTCTTAACCCTAACACAAACCCTAACTCTAAGCCTAAAACTAACAAAAAAAAGCTAACCCTAGCACTAGCACTAACTCTAAAACTAACACTAAACTTATACTTAACTCTAAAACTAACCTTAAACCTATCCCTATACCTAACCTTAACATTTACCCTAACTCTAATTCTAACCCTGATTTTAACACTTACAGTAACATTAACCCTAAACCTGACCCTCACCCTAACACTAACTCTCACCCTAACACTAACACTAACCCTAAAACTATCCTTAACCCTATACCTAATAATAACACTAATCCTAACCCTCACCCTAACATTAACAATAACCCTAAACCTAAACCTAACACTAAACTTAACTCTCATCCTATGTGTAACACTAAACATAAAAATAACCATAATCCTAACACAAATTCTAACACTAAACCTAACACTAATCCCTACACAAAACCTAACCTTAATGATAATCCTAATTGTATCCTTTTCTCTAACCATAATATTTACAATAATGGTAACCATAACCAAAACCCTAACACCAATATTAACCCTATCTCTAACCCTAAACCTATCCCTAACAAAACCCTAAATCTAACCCTAATCTTCACCCTAAACCTAACTCTAAATCTAACACAAACCCTAACCCTAAACCTAACACTAACCCTAACCCTAACCTATCCTTAACTCTAACCCTTAAACTAGCCTTAACCCTAACCCTAAACCTAAGCCAAATCCTAATAATAACCCTAACTCTATCTCTAACAATAAACCTAACCCTAAAATAACCCTAAGCCTAAACCGAACCCTAACTCTCACCCTAAACCTAACTCTAAATATAACACAAACCCTAACTCTAACCCTAACACTAACCCTAACCCTAACCCTAAACCTAACCATAACCAAACCTTAACCATAACCCTAAAACTAACCTTAACCCTAACCCTAATCCTAACCCTAAAACTAACACTAACCCTAAACCTAATCGTTACTCTAAATCTAACCCTAAAAGAAACCCTAACCATCAGCCTAACCCTAACCCGAATCCTAACCATAACTGCAACCATAACCCTACAGAACCCTAACACAAACCCTAATCCTAAAAGTTAACTTAATACTAAAACTAACTCTAACCCTAATATAAACCCTCAAACTAACCTTAACACTAAATCTAACCCTAAAAATAAACCAAACCCTGAATTTAACACTAACCTTAACCCTCACCCTAACACTAATCCTCACACTAAACCTAACCCTAACATTTACCAAAACCATAAAATTTACCCTAAAGTGAACACTTATCCTAACCCTAAACCAAAACCTAACACTAACCCTAACACAAAACCTAACAATAACCATAACCCTAACACAAACAATAACCTTAACCCTAACTCTAACACTAACACTATCCCTAACTCTAGCCTTAACCCGAACCCTAATCCTAAGAGTAACCCGAACCCTAACCCTAATGCTAACCCTAACATGAACCCTAACTCTAACCCTAATGCCGACCCGAACACTAACCATAAACAAACCCTAACTCTAACCCTAAAACTAAACTTAACCCTAACCAGAACTCGATTCTTAACCCTAAAAATAAACATAACCCTAACACTAAAACAACCCTTACTCCAACACTAAAACTAACACTAACCCCAACACTAACACTAAACCTAAACATAACATTAACCCTAACCCTAACCCAAACTCAAACACTAACAATAACAATAAACCTAAACTTAAACTTAACACTCACCCTAACCCTAATCTTAAACCTAAAACTACCCTAACCATAACCCTAACACTAACCCAAAACCTAACTCTAAATTTAACTCTAAGCCTAATCCTAATCAAAAGCCTAAACCTAACCGTAACACTAACCGTAATTCAAAAACTAACCATAACCTAACCCTAACCCTAACACAATCCCTAACCCTAACCCTAACTCCAACCCTAACTCTTACCCTGAGACTCACCCTAACCCTAATCCTAAACCTAAAATTACACTAACCCTAAACTTAACCCTAACCCTAATTTTAACACTAACTCTCACCCTAACACTAAGACAAACTTTAACCATAAACCTAACACTAACCCTAACCCTAACTCTAACCTAACAATAACATTAACCATAACTGTAACCCTAACACAAACCCTAACACTAACCCTATCCCTTAACCTAACACTAAAAATAACCCTAATGCAAACCCTAACACTAACACTAATCCTAAAATTAACCCTAAACCTAATGGTAAACCTAAAACTAACCATCACCCTAATCCTAACACAAGCCATAACCCAAACCCTAACACTAAACCTAACCCTAAACCTAATCCTAACACTCATTCAAACACTAACTCTAAAGCTAACTCTAATGGTAACCCTAACACTAACCATATCCCTAACCCTAATGCTAACCATAACACTAACTCTAACCCTAAACTTAACCCTAAAACTAACCCTAAACCTATCTCTAAATATAACACTATTGCTAACCCTAACTCTAACCCTAACACTAACCCTATCCCAACCCCAATCCTAACCTGAACTCTAACCCTAAAACGTAACCATAATGCAATCACTAACACGAACTTTAACCCTAAAACTAATACTAATCTTTCCGGTAACGCTAATGTAACAGTAAACCTAAACCTAACCCCAACACAAACCCGAAACTGAACCCTAATACTAACCCTAACACTAACACTAACCCTAACACTAAACCAACCCTAACCCTAACAATAACCGTAACTGTAACTCTAATGTAACGCTAACACTATAACCAATCCTAAACCTAATGCTTACCCTTACCCTAATTCTAACCCTAACCCTATCCTAATATTAACCCTTACCCTCCACCTAACCGTAACCTTAACCCTAACCCTAACCCTAACACAAACCCTAACCCAAACCCTAACCCTAAACCTAACCCAATCCAAACCCTAACCCTTAACTAACCATAATCATAACCCAAACACTAAAACTAACACTAACCCTAATACTAACCCTAACCCGAAACCTTACCCTATCACTAACCCTAACCCTAACCCTAACACAAACCCAACCCAAACCCTAACCCTAAACCTAACCCAATCCTAAACATAACCCTTAACTAAACATAATCATAACCCTAACACTAAACCTAACAATAACCCTAATACTAACCCTAACCCAAAACCTTACACTATCACTAACCCTAACCCTAAAACTAAACCTAACCCTAACTCTAACCCTAACAGTAAACATAATCCTAACCATAACAGAAAACCTAACCCTAAACGTAGCCCTCACACTAACTCTAAATCTAACCCTATTTTAATCTAACCGTAAAACTATCTGTAATTCTAACCCAAACCTTAACCCTAACAATAAACCTAACCCAAACCCTAACCCTAATTATAACTTTAAAACTAATCCTAACACTAACCCAGACTCTATCCATAACCCTAACACTAAAGCTAACCCTAACCCTTACTTTTAACCTAACACTAACCCTAACCCTATACCTAACCCTATCAATAACCCTAACAACCCTAATCCTACCTCTAACCCTAACACTTACCATTAACCTAATCTTAACGCTAACAAATACGCTATCCCTAATCCTAAAATGAACACTAACCCTAAACCAACCATAAACCTATCTATAACAGTAAACCAAACCCTAAACCTAAACATAATACTAACCCTAACCATAACACTAAATGTAAACATAAACCTGTTTTTAAACCTAACACAATTTCTAACCCTATCCATAACTTTAACACTAACACTAGTCCTAATCCTAATATTAACCCTAACACTAACCCTAACCGTAAAACAAACCCTAACACTAACTGCAAAATTAAACATAAAACTAACACTAATTGTTATTGTAAACCTAATTCTAAAATTTACCCTAACCCTAACAGAAACCCTAACACTAACCCTAACCTTAAGCCAAACCCTAACCCTAAGCCTAACACTAACATTAATCTTAACCCTAACCCAAACCCAAACCCAAACCTACCCTAACACTATCCCAAACCATAACCCTAATCCAATCCATAAGCGTAACTCTAAACATAACCCTAACGGTAACCCTAACACAAACCCTAACCCTAACCCTACACCTAACCCTAACACAAACCCTATCTCTAATTTTTCCCTAACACGAATTCTAACCCTAACACTAAACCTAATCCTAAACCTTTACCTAACCCTAACCCTAGAAACGAATCCTAACACTAACTTTAAACCTAACACTAACACTAACCCCAACACTAACCCTAACTGTAACACAAACCCTAACTCTAACCATAACCCTAACATTAACCTAACCCCAACACTAAATCTAAACTAACACTAACCCTAAGCCTAAACCTTATCCTATTACTAACCCTAACCTTAATCCTAACCCTACAATGAAAACAAACTTAACCTGAACCAGAACCCAAACCTTAACCCTAAACCTAAACCAAAATTTTACTCTAACCATAACCCTAAACCTAACCGTAACAGTAAACATAACCCTAATCCTATCACAAACGATAACCCTAACCATAACTCTAACCCTATCAGCAACCCTAACCCTAACACTAACACTAACTTTAAAACTAACACTAACCATAATTTTAACTCTAAAACTATCTGAAACCCAAAAACTAACCCTAAACCTAACCCTAATCCTACTACTAAACTTAACCCTAAGCCTAACCCTAACCCAAACCCTTAAACTAACCCTAACCCTAACTTTAAAATTAAGGTGAACACTAACCTAAACCTTAACCCTAACACAAACCCTAAACCTAACCCTAACCCTAACCTAAACCTAATCCTAAACTTAACCCTAACACTAACCCTAAACCTAACCCAATTTGAAACTTAACACACCTAATCCTAACCCTATTTCTAACCCTAATAAAACTGGAAACAGAACCTTAAACAACTCTATCCATAACCATAAGACAAATCCTAACCCTAAACCGAACACTAACCTGAACCCTAAAACTACATTAACACCAATTTTAACCATAACCCTTATCTTTACCGTAAACCTTAACCTAACCCTTACCCTAAACATTACCTTAACCATTACCCTAAACCTAACCCTAACACTATCCTTAACCCTAACCCTAAACCTAATCTTAAGGATAAAACTAATCCTAAACCTAAACCTAAACCTAATCTTAATCCTAACCCTATTCCTAACCCTAACTCTAACCCTACCCCTAACGTATCACTAACACTAACCCTAACTCTATCCCTAAACCTAAACCCAACCCTGACCCTAACCCTAATAGTAACCCTATACTTTACCTAACCCTAACCCTAAACCTAACCCTAACACTAAACTTAGCCCTAAACCTAACACTAACCCTAAACCTAACCCTAATAAAAACACTAAAACTAACCCTAACAAAAACCCTAACCCTATCAGTAATTTTAACTCAAACACTAAACCTAAATCTAAACCTAAACCTAATCCTAGCAATAACCCTAAACCTAACTCTATCCATAACCCTAACAATTACTCTAACCCTAACCCTAACCCTAACCTAACACTAACCCTAAGCCTCACCATAACCCTAACCCTAACCGTAACAATAAACCTAACTTTAGCCCTACACTAACCCTAAATCTAAGTGTAACTCTAACCCAAAAACTAATAGTAAACCTAACCATAATTCTAAACTTAACAATAATCCTAACCCTAACCCTAACTGTAACCCTAACCCTAACATGAATCCTAACCTTAACTGTAAACCTAACTAACCCTAAACCTAAACCTAACCCTAACACTAAGCCTAATCCTAACCCTAACATTAACACTAACCCTAAAACTAACCATAACCCTAACACTAAACTTAAACCTAACCCTAACACTAATACTAACCCTTATGCTAACCCTAACCCTAAACCTAAACCTAACACAACCCTAACCCTAAACCTAACACAACCCTAACCCTAATCCTAACCATAAACCTAACACAAAACTTATAGCATAACATGACCCTAACCATAACCTAACACTAACCCTAACCCTTACCTAACCATAACCCTAATTCTAACATGAACACAAACTCTACCACTAACCCTAACCCTAATCTAACACTAACCCGAATCCCAACACTAACTTTTTCATTAACTTTAACCCTAACGCGAACACTAACAATAACATAACCCTAACCCTAACACTATACCTAACCTACATGTAACCATAAATCTAACCCTAACCCTAACAGTTTGATTCACTCTAACCCTCTTTGTATCCATAACCCTAATTGTAACACTGACACTTACAGAAAAATTAAAACTAAATCTTACCCTAACACAAACCATAATTCATACCCTAACACTAACCTAACACTAATAATAACCCTAAACATATCACTAAATCTAAAATTAACCCTAACCCTAACCTGAATCCTAACTCAAATCCTAACCCAAAACTAACCTTAACCCTAACTCTAACCCTTACACTAATATTAACCATACCCTAACCCCAACCCTAACACTAACACTATCCTACCCGTAACCCTGAAACTAACCCTAAACCTAAACCTAAGCCTCATTTTAACTTTAATCCTAACCATAACCCTAATCCTAATCCTATCACTAACCCTAACAAAAACCCTAAACCTAACCCTTATCCTAACACAAAACATATTCCTCAACCTAAAACTATTACTAACACTAACCCTAACCCTAAACCTAAATCTAAAACTAATATTAAACCTAATCAAAATCCTAAACCTAACCCTAAATTTAAAGCTAAGCTTAACCGTAACCTTAATCCTCACTCAAAACTGATCCTAACACTAACTTTAACACTAACCATAACATTAACCCTAACCTTAACCCTAGCCCTATCCCTAAACCTATTTCTAAAGCTAACACTATGCCTAACCCTAACCCTAACACTAACATTGAACCTATCCCTAATCTAACAATATCACAAATTTAAACCCTAACACTAACACTAAAGCTAACCCAAAACCTAATTATATCCCTAACAATAACCCTAAACCTCATGCTAAAATGAACCCTATACTTAACACTACAACTAACCATAACACTAACACTTACACTTACCCTAAAATTCACCATAACCCCAACCCTAAACCTAACAATAACCCTAAACATAACCCTAACACAAACTAATCCTTACACTAGGCCTAACCCTACCACTAACCCTAAACCTATTTATAAGCCTAACATTATCCCTAACCCTAACCCTAAGAAAAACACTAACCTTAGACCTAAACCTAACCTAACCCTAAGAAAAACACTAAACTTAGACCTAAACCTAAACCTAACACTAAACCTAACCCTAATGCTAACATGAACCCTAATCCTAACCCTAATACTAACAATAACATAAACCCTAGTTCTAAAACTACACCTAACCCTAATGGTAACCCTAACCATAATCCTAACCCTATCACTAACCCTAACGCAAAACCTAACACTAACCCTAATTTTAACACTAACCCTAACCCTGAAACTAACACTAACCCTAACACTAACACTAACCCTACACTTAAACCTAACACTAAACCTAATTCAAACACTAACCCTAACTATAACCATAATCCAACCATAATTATAAACCTACCACTAACACAAATCCTAACCCTAACCCTAACTGGAAACTTAACCCTTACACAAACCTAACACTAACTCTAACCCTAACCCTAAAACTTACTCTAACCCAAGCCCAAACCCTAACCCTAACACTAACCTTTACTCTAACACTAACATTAACCTATCCCTAAACCTAACACTAACCCAAACCCTAACCCTTGTGGTAACCATAACAGTAATCCTAATAACCCTAACTCTAACACTAAGACTAACCCTAACACTATACCTAATCCTAAACCCAAAACTAACACTAAGCCTAAACTTAATCATAACACTAATCTTAACACTAACTTATCACAAAATTCAACCCTAACACTAACTCTAAACCTAAACCTAACCCTAACCAAAACACTAACACTAACCCTAATCCTAACCCTAAACATAAAAAATAATCTTAACTGTAACCCTAAACATAAATCGAATCATAACCCTAAACCCAACCCTTACTCTAAACCTCACCCTAAACCTAACCCTATCCCTAACACTATCTCTAAGCCTAAACCTAACACAAAACCTAAACCTAACTCAAACCCTAAGCTCAACACTAATCCTAACCCTAACCACAAACTTACACCTAACCCTAACACTAAAACTAGCCTTAAACTAAAACAAAACCTAACACTAACACTAACAGTAACCCTAACACAAACCCAAAACATAATAGTAAACCTAACACAAACCCTAACCCTAACCCTAACCCTAACCATAACACAAATCATAACCCAAACCACAACCATAACACAACCTAACCTTAACCCTAACTTTTACCTGACACTAACCGTAACCCTGAAACGAACACTAATCCTAACCATAACCCTAAACCTAACACTAACCTTAATCTTAACCCTAACCCAAATCATAACACTAAAACTAACCTTAACCCTAATTCTAACAAGAACCTCAAACCTATCCCTAACCCTAAACCTAACACTAATGCTACCTCTAACCCTAAAACTAACACTAACCCTAACCATAACCATAACACAAACCCTAACCCTAACACTAATCCTAACCTAAACCCAACCCTAAATCTCATCCTAAAAGTAACCCTAACACTAACCCTAACCCTTTAAGTTACCCTATTCTTAACCCTAACACTAACCCTAAACCTAACCCTAACCTTAATACCAACTCTAACCCTAATCCCACCGTAACCCTAACTCTAACTCTAAACCAAACCGTAACCCTAACCCTAAACCTAACACAAACCATAACCCTTACCCTAAATCTAATACTAACCCTAACACTAACACTAAACCTAGTCCTAACTCTTAAACTAACCTAACCTTAACGATATTCCAATCCCTGAACCTTACCCTAATTCTAAAACTAACCTTAAACCTAACCCTAAACTTTACCCTAACAATAACCCTAACCCTTACCTAATACTAACCCTAAACCCAATTTAAATCTCATCATTAATCCTAAACATAATTCTAACCCTAAACGTAACACTAAAACTAAACTTAACAATAACCCTAACACTAACATTAAATTTAATCATAACACTAATCGTAACAATAACCCTAACTCTACCCTTAACCCTAACACTAACCCTAACCCTAATCCTAACTCTAACCCTAATCCAACTATAAATCTAACCTTAACCCTAACCCAAACCCTAACCCAAACCCTCTACCTAACATAAAACATAACCCTAACCCTAACACTGACCTTAAAACTAAAACTAATCCTAAACCTAATCCTAACCCTAATCCTAACTCTTTAACTAACTTTAACCCTAAACCGAACACTAACCCTGATCTTCACCATAATACTAAAACTAACCATTAACCTAACCCTAACAAGTACCCTAACAATAACCCTAACCCTTCCCTCATGGTAACCCTAAATCTAGCCCTAACCCTATCACTAACCGGAACTCTAACCCTAATCCAAACATAACCCTAACCTTAAAACTAACCAAAACCCTAAACATACCCTAACCCTCAACCTAACACTAACCCTAACTTTAATGCTAAACCTAATCCTAAACCTAACACTAACACTAACACTAACACTAACCCTAATCCTAACCCTAACCCTAACTCTAACCCTAAACCTATCCTTAAGCATAACACTAACCCTAACCCTAATCCTAACCCTTACTCAAACCATAATCCAAATATAACCCTAAACCTAACCCTAACACAAATCCTACACCTATTCCTAATGCCAGCACATACCCTAACCCGAACCCTAACCCTAACCCAATCCCTAACACTAACTCTAACCCTAACCGTTACCCTTACCCAAAACACTAAACTTAACCCTAACCGTAAACCTAACACTAATTAAAAAAAACTAACCCTAACACTAACCCTAACACAAACCTGAACCCTATTCGTAATTCTAACCCTAATCCTAACCCTAAGCCTAACCCTTACACTAACCGTATCCCTAACATTAACCCTAACACTAATTCTATTCATAAATCCAACCCTAAACCCACCACTTACCCTAAAACATACCCTAACCATAAAACTTACATTAACCATAACCCTAACCCTAACCGTAACCATAATACTAAAAATAACCCTAACCCAAAACCTAACTCTTAACCCTAACACAAACCCTATCCCTAAGCCTTAACCTAACAAAAACATTAACCCTAACACTACCACTAACCCTAAAACTAACCCTAACCCTATACTTAACTGTAAAACTCACCCTAAACCTAACCCTAAACCTAACCCTAATATTTACCCTATCCCTAAGTCTAACCCTAATCCTAACACTTACTGTAACACTAACCCTAAAACTAACTGTAACCCTAACACTAACACCAACCCTAAAACTATCCCTAACCCTGTTGCTAACCCTAACCCTAACCATAACAAGAACAGTAATTCTAATACTAACCCTAATATTAACACTAACCCTAAACCTAAAACTTACTCTAAACCTAACCCTCATCCTATGTGTAATCATAAACCTAACACTAACCATAATTCTAACACAAACTCTATTAATAAAACTAACACTAATCCATACCCAAATTCTAACATTCATGCTAATCCTAACCATAACCCTATCCCTAACTCTAACACTAACACGAACGCTAATACTAACCCAAACCCTAACACTAATCCTAATCCTTTTTGTAATCCTAAATCTAACCCTAAAAATAATCCTAACCCAAACATAACCCTAAACCTCATCCTAAACCTAACTCTAAATCTAACACTAACCCTAACCCTAACCCTACCACTTACAATAACACTAACCCTAACCTAACCTTAATCCTACCACTAAAACTAACTTTAACCCTAACCCTAACACTAACACTAACTCTAACCCTAACACTAATCCTTACCCTAAATCTAACCCTAAAACAAATACTAACCGTAACCCTAACCCTAAACTAACCCTAACCCTAACCCCAAACCTAATGCACACACAAACCCTAAACCTTGTCTAACACTAACCGTAGCCCTAATACTAAAACTAAATCTAACCCTAACTCTAACCGTAGAAGGAACTCTAATGGTCACCATAACCCCAAATGGAATACTTACCCTAACACTAACAATAACCCAACCCAAACACTAACCCTAACCCTAACTTTAATAATAACCCTAAAATAATCCCTAACACTAACACTAACCCATAAACTAACCCTAACCCTAACCTTCACCCTAACACTAAAAGTAAATTTAACCTGAACCCCAAAACTAACCCTAACAATAACCCTAACCCTAACCCTCAACAAACACTCACCCGAACTCTAACTCAAACCTAACACTAACCCTAACCATAATCCTAACCCTAACCCTAACACTAACCCTAACCCTAAAACTAACTTTAATCCTAATACTAACCATAAACTTAAATCTAACTTGAACCCTAAAGATAACACAAACCCTATTCCTACCCCTAACTCTAACCCTAGCCCTTTCCCTAACCCTATCGTTAACCCAACCATAACACCAAACCTAAACCTAACACAAACCCGAACCCTAACCATAAACCTAACCCTAACTATAACCCTTACCCTAACCTAACCCTAACCTACCCCTAACCCTAATCCTAATATAACCCAACCCTAACCATAACCATAACACTAACCCTAAACCTAACAAAAACCCTAACCCTAACCATAAACCTAACCCTAACCTAACCCTAACCCTAATCCTAATTTAACCCTAACCCTAATTCTAACACTAACCCTAAAACTTACTTTAACCCTAAACCTAATGCAAACCCTAACACTAAACCTAAACCTAAACCTAAACCTAAATCTAACCCTAACACAAACCCTTACCCTAACCCTACTGTAACCTAAACTTAACCCTAAGCCTAACCCTAAGCCTAACCCTAACCCCAACCAAAACTCAAATTCTAACCTTAACCCTAACACTTACTCTAATTGTTATGGTAATCCAAAAACTAACCTTAAGTCTAACCCTAGCCATAACCCTAAACCTAACACTAACCCTAAACCTAACACTAAACCTATCACTAATCCTAACCCTAACACCATCCCTAACACTAAAACTAACACTAACACTAACACTAACCCTAACCCTAAATGTAACATCACCCTAATTGTAACTCTTACCTAACCCTAACCCAAAACCTAACCGTATCACTAACACAAACTCTAACCTTAACCCGAATCCCAACACAAGCCCTAACTGCAACCCTAACACTATCACGAACCTAAACCTAAACCTAACACTTACCCTAATCTTTAATCTAAACTTAATTCTATTTATAACCCTAACCCTAAACCTAAAACTAATCCTAACACAACCCAGAAACCTAAACTTAAACCTAACACAAACCCTAACCCTAATCCTAACACTAACCTTTACACTAACCATAAAACTTACCATAACCCCAAATCTAAACCTAATCCTTTATATATCCCTAAACCTAACCCTAAAACTAACCCTAATTCTAAACCTAATCCTACCCCTAATGATAATTGTAACCCTAACCCTAACACTAACACTAATACTAACACAAACCCTAACACTTACACTAACCTAACCCTAACACTATCCCTAACACTAAACTTAACCCTAACCTAAACCTTAACCTAACCCTAAACCTTACCTGAAAACTAAGCCTAACTCTAACCCTAAAACTAACAATAACAATTACACTAAACCTAACTGTAACCGTAACCATAACAGTAACCTTAATTCTAACCCTAACCCTAAATCCAACCCTCTTTCTATCTGTAACCCAAACCTTATCCCTAACCTGAACCCCAACCATAACACTAACACTCACCATAACAAAAACCCTAAACCTAATGATAACCCTAACACTAACCTAACCCTAATTCTAATCCTAATCTATACCTAACCCTAAACCTAACCCAAACCTAACCCTAAATTTAAACTTAACCCTAATTCTATCCCTAAACCTAACACTAAACCTAGCCCCAAATCTAACCCCAAGAGAAATCCATACCCTAAAAAACCCTAACCTTAACCCTATAACTAACCCTCACATAACGCTAACCCTAATTTAAATCTAAACCTACAACAAAATCTAAACCTAACACTAAACCTAAAATTACCCTAACCCTAACTATAACCCTTATTCTAGCCCAAATATTAATTGTAACCCTAAACTTAATTATAACCCTAAATTTAAACCTTACACAAACCCTTATTCTAACCCTAACACTAACTCTAACCCTAAACCTATCCCTAACTAACCCTAACCCTAACCCTAACCCTAAAACAAACTCTAACTGTAAGCCTAACACTAAACCTAACACTTACCCTAACCCTAACCCTGTATCAACCCTAACAGTAATTCTAGCCCTAACCATCATACTAACCCTAAACTTAACTCTATTACTAAACCTTACCCTAACACAAACCCTAAGCCTAAACTAACCCTAACACTTACAGTAACCCTAACCCTAAACCTAACACTAACCGTAACCTGTCCCTAATCCTTCCCTAACAGGAACCCTAAGCCTCACCTTAACCCTAACAATAACCTTAACACTAACTGTAACCCTAAATCTAACACTATCCCTAAACCTAACTGTAACACTAATCCAAACACTTATCCTAACCCTAACCATAACTGATAACCTAAAACTAACCCTAACCATAAACCTAACCCTCAACCTAACACTAACACTAATTCTAACCCTAACACAAACCTTAACCAAAACCCTAACCTGAACCCTAACACTAACCCTAACACTTAAATTAACCCAAACTCTAACCCAAACCAAACCCTAACCTAACAATAACCCTAAAACTAACCATAATTCTAACAATAAGCCGATCCTTAACCCTAACCCTAGCCCTAAAACTAACACTAACCCTAACCCTAACCCTAAGTCTAAAGTAACCCTAACACTAACCCTAACCGTAACCTTAACACAAACTTTAATCCATAACATAACACTAACACTAACCCTAACACTAAATCTAACACTAACCCTAACCCTAATTTTAACACTAACACCAACCCTATCCCTATTACTAAGCCTATACCTAACCCTAACCCTAAACCTAACACTAACCCTATCCCTAATGCTAAACTTAACCCTAACACTAACACTTACTCTTACCCTAACCTAAACCTAATACTAACACTAACCCTAACATGAACCCTAAACCTAACCCTAACCCTAAAACTAACCCTAACACTAAACCTAAAGCTAACCCTAACACTAACCCTAAAACTAATTATAACCCTAACACTAAACCTATCCTTAACATTAACCATAACCCAAACATTAACCCTAACACTAACCCTAACTCTAACCCTAACCCTAAGCCAAAAGTAACCCTAATCCCTAACCCTAACTATTACGTTAACACAATCCCTAATCCAAAATGTAACCTTAACCCTAACATTACGCTAACCCTAACCAGTTCCTAACTTTAATCCTAACCCTAGCACTAATCCTGACACTAAGCCTAAAACTAATGCTAACACAAACCCTAATGTCAACCCTATACCTATTATAACTGTAACCCTAATCCTTACCCTAAACCTAACATTAACTCTATTTCTAACCCTAAACCTAACACTAAACGTAACCTTCCTGTAACCTACCTAAAACTAACCCTAAACTAATCCTATGCCTCACTTTAACTCTCTTACTAACAATAACCAAAAACCTAAATCTAAATTTAACCCTAACACAAACTTTAACCATAACACTTACCCTAACACAAATCATAACTCTAACCCTAATATTAACCCTAACACTAACCCTAAACCTAATCCTAACCCTAAATCTAAAAACAACCCTAAACATAACCAGAACTCTAACTCTAACTTTAATTCGTATCCCAAAACAAACCCTAACCATAACCCTAAATGTAATTTTAAAACTAACCCTAAACTTAACCCTAACCTTAACCATAACATTAACCCTAACCCTAATCTTAACCCAAAATAACCCTAACCTATCCCAAACCCTAACCCTAACCCTAACTCAAACCCTCACCCTAACCCTCACCCTAAGCCTAACCTAACCCCAACCCTAACCCTAACCTTTAAATTAACATTTAACCTAACCGTAACACTAACCCTACACCTAAACATAACCTAACATTAAACATAAACCTAACACTAAACTTAACCCTAACACTAAAACTAACCCTAATCCTAACTCTAACACTAATCCTAATGTAACCCTAATCCTAACCCAAACTATAACCCTAAACCTAACCTAAATTTAACCCTTAACCTTATATAACCCTAAACATAATCCTGTAACCCTAACACTAAAGCAAACCCAAATCTTAACACTAATCTTTACCCCAACCCTAACTCTATACTAACCCTAAACCTAACCCAAACCCTAAACCTACCACTAACATTACCCTAACCATACCCTAACTCTAACACCAACCCTAACTCTAACCCTAAACCTAACCCTAACCATTACTTTAACATAGTAACACTAACATAACACTATCCCTAACCCTAAACGTAACACTAAAACTAACACTAAGCTTCACTCTGATCTTAATACTAACCATACAACTCTCCTTAAACCTAACCCTAACAGAAACTCTAAACCTAATCCTAACCCTATCTCAAACGCTAATCCTTATACTAACACTAATTCTAACACTAACCCTAACGCTAAAACTAACCCAAGGTCTAACCCTAACCCTAAGTTTAAACTTGACCCTGATCGTAACTGTGACCCTAACCCTAAACCTAACCCTTACCTAAATATAACACTCACTCTAACCCTAACCCTAACCCTCACCCTAACTCTAACACAAATCCTAGCTGTAACCCTCACCCTAACCCTAACCCTAATGTAATCCTAACCATAACCCTAACCCATTTCTAACACAAACCCTAACCTAAACCATAACCCTAAACTTAAACTAACCCTAAACCTAACCCTTATCTAAACCTAACCCTTACCCTCACCAGAACCCCAACACTAACCCACACCCTAACCCTAATGCTAAACCTAATACTAACCCTATTTCAAACACTAACCCAGAAACTAACGCTAACCCTAACCCTAACCCTAAACTTAACATTAAAACTTACACTAACCTTAACGCTAACACAAACTGTAACTCTAACCCTAACCCTAACCATAACCATAACACTAACACTAACAGTTAACCTAATCCTAAACCTAACCCTAACTAACCCTAACACTAAGCAAATACGAATACTAACCCTATCCCTAAACCTAACTCTAACCCTCACACTAATCCAAAACGTAACACAAACCCTAACCCTAATCCTAACTCGAATACAAGCCTAACACCAACAGTCTCCGTAACAATAACCCTAAACATAAACCTAACACAAACCCTAAACTAAACACTAACCTTAACCTAAACCTAATCCTAACCCTAACCACAATACTAATCCTAACCCTGAAGCTAACCCTCACCCTGAAAATAACCCTAAGCCTCACCCTAATCCTAATTTTAAACCTAAAACTAACCCTGAACCTAATCCTAACTGTAACCCTAACACTAACCCTAAACTTAACACTAACACTAAATATAACCCACCCAAACACTAACCCTAACCCTAGCCCTAAACCTAAACCTAAATCTAACACAAACCGTAATTTTAATCCTAACATGAACCATAAATCTAACCCTCACCCTAATTTAACTCAAACCCTAACCCTAACACTAACACTAATCTTAACCCTAACACTTACCCTAACCCTAAAACTAAACCTAACCCTAACCCTAACATTAAACTTGACCCTAACTTTTACCTTAACTCTAATACTAACCCAATCCTAACCCTAACCTATCCCTAAATCTAAATATAATCCTAACCCTAAATATAACACTAACCCTAATCCTAATGCTAACACTAAATATAACCCAACCAAAACACTAACCCTAACCCTAATCATAACCCTAAACCTAAACCTAACACAAACCCTAACCGTAATTTTAAAATGAACCATAAATCTAACCCAAACCCTAATTTAACTCAAACCCTTACCCTAACCCTAACAATAATCTTAATCTAACCCTGACCCTAACTGAAACACTAAATCTAAACCTAACCCTAACACTAAAGTTAACCCTACATTCTACCCTAACCCTAACATAAACCTAATCCAAACCCTAAACCTAACCTATACCTAAACCTAACTCTAACTCTAACCCTAAATGTAACACTAACCCTAACCCTAACGCTAACACTAAATATAACCCTAAACCATAAACCTAACACTAACACTAACCCTAACCCTAAACTTAAACCGAGACCTAACACGAATTCTAATCTTAATCGTAACATGAACCATAAATCTAACCCTAACCCTAATTTAACCTAAACCCTAAACCTACCCCTAAAACTAATTTTAATTCTAATGTTTACCCTAACCCTAACACTAACCCTAATCCTAACTCTAACCGTAACGTAACCCTAAACCTAAACCTAACTCTAATGCTAATTTTAAACTTTATCATAAGCCTAACCATAACCGCAACACAAACCCTAAACCTAAAGCTAACAGTAACCTAAATACGAACACTAACCCTAACCCTAACCCTAATGTAACCCTAATCCAAACCCTAACAAAAACCCTAACCCATACCATAACCCTAAACATAGCCTAACCCTAACCCTACCTCTAACAATAACATTAATTCAAACCCAAATCTTAACACTAACCCTTAACCCAACAATAACTTTATACCAACCTTAAACCTAACCCTAACCCTAAACATAACCCTAACCTTAACCCTAAATATACCCTAACCCTAACACTAACCCTAGCCTAACACTAACCCTAAAACTAAGAGTAACCCTAAAACTAACCCTAAGCCTCACTCTAACCCTAATACTAACAATAAAACCATCCCTAACCCTAACCCTACAACAAATCCTAAAAATATTTTAACCATATCACAAAGGATAACCCTAACAGTATCACTAATACTAACACTAGCCCTAACGCTAAAACTAACCCTAAGACAAACTCTAAACCTAACTTTAAAACTAACCCTAATTCTAACCATGAATCTAATCCTAAACCTAACCTTTACCTAAACATAACCCCAAACCTAACCCTAAAAATAACAATAACCCTATCCCTAATCCTAACCCGAATCATATACCAAACTCAAACCATATCCCTAACCCTAAAGTAACCCTAACCCAAACCCTAACCCTAATTCTAATACAAACTCTAACCCAAACCATAACCCAACACCTAACCTAACCCTAACACTAACCTTTACCTAAACCTAACCTTAACTATCACCCGAACCATAAACCTAACCCGCTTCCTAACCCTAAAGCTAAACCTAATACTAACCCTATTTCAAACCCTAACACTAACCCTAAAACTAACTATAACCCAAACTAAAACACTAAGGCTAAACTTTACTTTAAACCTAACCTCAACACTAACGCTAACATTAAACCTAACCCTGACACTAACAATAATCCTAAACCTAAACCTAACACTAACCCTAACCCTAAACCTAAACCTAAAACAAAACCTAAAACTAACTCTAACACTTACACTAACCCAAAAAATAACCCTAAGCACCACTCAACCCTAACCCTATCCCGAAACTTAACCCTAAGCCTAACCGTAACACAAACCCTAACCCTAACCCTAAACCTAAACCTAACACTAAAACTAACACTAACACTAACCTTTACCCAAAAACTAACACTAATCCTAATTCAAACACTAACCCTAAAACTTATCTGAAACCTAATATTAAACCTAACCCTAACCCTAACCCTAACACTAAACTTAAACCTAACGCTAACCCTAACATTAACTCTAAACAAAACCTAACCCTAACACTAAACCTAAACCTAAACATAACCGTAACACTAACACTAAAACTAACCCTAACCCTAACCCTAATTCTAACCCTGACCTAACCCTAATCCTAATCGTTAACTAACCCTAATGTAACCCTAACATGAACCGTTACCTAACCCTAACGTTACCCTAACCCTAACCCTTACCTAACACTAACCCTAACCCTAAACCTAACACTAACCCTAAACTTAACACTAATACTAACCGTAACCCTTACCCTAACTCTAACCCAAAGCCTAAACCTAACCCTAAACCTAACACTAACCTTAACACTGTCCCTAACACTAACACAAACCCTAAACCTAACCCTAATGATAACACTAAACTTAACCCTAAAATTAACCCTAAAACTAACCCTAAACCTAACACTTTTTCTAACCCTAATACTAACTGTAATGTTAACCCTTACCCTAACCCTAAACTTAACACTAAGGCTACTTTTAACCCTAATCCAAACTCTAACCCTTAACATATCCCTAACACTAACACTATTTCTAATCCTAACTCTAAACATAAACCTAACACTAACACTAAGCCTAACCATAAATTTAACCCTAATCCTAACATTAACCATAACTCTAGCCCTAACACAATCCCGAATCCTAACACTAAAAGTAACCATAAACCTAAAACTAAACCTAAAATTATCCCTAAACCTAACCCTACCAAGAACCTTAACCCTAACCCTAACTCTAACACAAACCTTCACCCCAAACCCAACCCTAACACAAACCCTAACTCTAACCCTAAGACTAACCCTAAACCTAACCATAACACTAAAAATATACCTAATCCTAACCCTAATCCTAAACCTAACATACACCTAACCTTAACCTAAAGCATACTCCTAACACAAACCCTAACACAAACCCTAATTCCAACACTAACACTAACCCTAAAGCTAAACCTAACCCTACTCCTAACACTAACCTTAACCCCAACCCCAACCCTATCACTAACCTCAACTCAAACTCTAAACCGAAACCTAACACTAACTCTAAACTTAACCCTAACCCTAACCCTAACACTAATCCTAACCTATGTGTAACCCTAACCCTAAGCCTAAACCTAACACTAAGCCTCACTATAACCCTAATCCTAACGATAACCACAAACCTTACCCTATCCCTAAACCTAACACAAATCCTATCCCTAGCCCTAAACCTTATCCTAACACAAACCATATCCTTCACGCTAACACTAAACCTAACACTAACCCTATCACTAACCCTAACTCTAAAACTGACCCTAACCCTAACCTGAACAATAAGCCTAACCCTAACTCTAAAACGATCCCTAATCATAACACTAACCCTACCCTTAACCCTAGCCCTAACTCTAAAACTAACCCTAAACCTATTACTAACCCTCACAATACACCTAACCCTAATCCAAACACTAACACTAATCATAACCTTAAACCTAATCTAACCCTAACACTAACCCTAACCCTAATGCGAACCATAACCATAACCATAATCCTAACACTAACCCTTAAACTAACTGTAAACCTAAAACTAACCTACACTAACCATAACCCTAACACTAACACTCAACCTAAACCTAAACCTAATCCTATCCCTAAGACTAACCCTAATCATAACCCTAAGAGTACCCTAACACTAACCCTAAACCTAACCCTAAACCTAAACCTAATTTTTACCATAACCACAATCCTAATCATAACTCTAACCCTAACCTTAAAACTCAACCATATCCTAACCCTAACCCTAACCCTAACTTTAACCACAACACTAAGCCTAAACCCAAACCTAACCCTTACGCAAACAGTATTCCTAACACTAACTCTAACCGACATTCTAGCCCTAACCCTCACCGTAATCCTCAATATAACCCTAAAACAAACCATAAACCTAAATCTAAAACGAAACCTAACCCTAGACCTAACACTAACCCTAAGCCTAACCTTAAACCTGACACTAACCCTAATTCTAAACCTAACACTAAACCTACACCTAAACCTAACTCTAACACTAACCCTAACACTAACCTTAAGCATAACTCTAACATTAAACGTAAATCTAAAACTAAACCTAACCCTAATCCAAACACTAACCCTAACCATAGCCTAACTATAACCCTAACCCTGACATAAATCAAACCCTAAACTTAACCCTAACACTAACACTAATTCTAACCCTAACACTAACCCTAAGTTTAAACCTAACCATAAACCTAACACTAACCCTAACACTAAACCTAAACCTAACACTAACCCTAAACCGAACCCTAACACTAACACTAAACTCAATCCTAACATTAACCCTATGAATAATCCTAAACTTAAAACTAACTATAAACCTAATACCAACCGTAACACTAACCCTAAACCTAACCTTAACAGAAAACTCAAACCCAATCCTAACCCTAACACAAACCCTAAACCTAACCCTAACACTAAACAACCCTAACCCAAACCATAACCCTAATGTTAACACTAATCCAAATACTAACCCTAACCCTAACCCATATATTCAAATTAAACGTAAACCTAAACCTAACCATAACATTAACCCTAAATTTAACCCTAAATATAACACTAACCCTAACCCTAAAACTAACACTAAACCTACTCTAACCCTAACACTATTTATAACCCTAACCCTAAGCCTACCCTAACTCTAAGTCTCACCTTAGTCCTAACCATAGTTCTAACCCTATAATTTACTGGAACCCTAATCCTAGCCCAAACCATAGGTCTAACACTAGCCCTATTCATAGCCCTAATAGCAACTCTGGATCTAACCCTAACTCTAAATCTAACCCTAAACCTTAGCCTAAACCTAAACCTAACACTAGCCCTAACCCTAAGGCTAATCCTAAAACTAGCACTAACACTAGCCCTAAAAAAAAAAAAAATAAAATAAAAAATAAAAAGCCATAGACCTAAACCTAAACCTTAATATAAACTAAGGCCTAACCCTACCCTTAGCCATAATTCTAGCCCTAATTCGAATTTTAAGCCAAACCCTAAAATTAACCCTGACCCTGACTCTGACCTTAACATTAGCCCTAGCTCTAAACATCACGCTAACCCTATACGTAAACCTAACAATAGACCTAGCCCTAACCCTAACCCTAAAAGTTAGCCTAATCGCAACCCTGGTACTTACATTAGCCGTTACCCTAAACCTAGCCTTAACTTAACCCAAAACTTAGCCTTATTCTGAGCACTATACCTAGATTTTCCCCTAACCCTAACCCTATCACTAATTGTAACTATAAACCTAGCTGTAACCCTAGATTTAACCCTAACCCTAACCCTAAGCCTAAACCTATCAATAATCATAACATTGACCCTAGCTCTACCCCTATCTCTAACCCTATCCATTACCCTAACCATAACCCTAACCCTAATTCTAAATGTGGGCCTAAACCTAACAGTATCCCTAATCCTAACCCTATCCATTAACCTAAACCTAACCTGAAACCTATACCTAATCCTATCTTTACCCTAATCCTAACTTTAATGCTAATTCAAGCCAAAACATTAAGCATTAACCTATCCAAAACACTAATCATGACCCTGACCCTAATAGTACCCTTAGCTCTAAATCTGACCCTAACCCTAAACCTAACCCTTACACTAGATGTAGCCATAATCCTAACCCTAAAACTATTTTTAACCATAACACTAGACTTGAAATTAGTCCTAGCCATAATCCTAGACCTAAACCGAGGCTTAATCCTAACCTGAACCATAACCTGAGCCCTAACCCTAATTCTATTCCTTAACCTAGGCCTAAACATACCTATAACCTCACCCTGTACATAAAAAGCTAACCATAACAATAAACCTAACCATAAACCTCGCCCTAAACCTAGGCCTAACTCAAAGCCTAGTGCTAATTCTAGTCTTTATTTAATCCTATCCTAACCCTAAACCTAGCCATAAGACTAACTATAACTCTTGCCCTAGCCCTATCCCTAGTTCTATCCTTAGCCTTAATCCTAACCATAGATCTAAGCCTAAGTCTAAATCTAACCTAACTCTAAATATAACTGTAACAATAAGCCTAAACCAAACCCTAACACTAACCCTAACCATAATGCTAATCCTAAAACTTGCCCTATCCCTAGCCCTAACAATAAACCAAAACCATGCCATAGCCCTAATCCTAACCCTTAACCAAATCAAACCCTAACCCTACAACTAGCCCTAAAACTAACTCTAAAATTAACCCTGACCCTGACACTGACCTTAACACTAATCCTAGCTCTAAAAATCACCCTAACCTTAAATTAACCCTAACACTACATCTAGCCTTAAAGTAACCCTGAAACTAGCCTTAATCATAACCCTAGTTCACACATTAGTCATTGTCCTAACTGAAGCCCTAACCCTAACACAAATTCTACCCCTAATCCGAGACCTAACCCTAGCTTTAACCCTAATACTTGTCCTAAGCCTAACCCTAACAATAGCCCTAACCCTAACTCTAACCCTATTCCTTACACTAAGCCAAACCCTAACCCAAATGCTAACAATAGTTCTAATCCTAATCCTTAGCCTATCTTAAACTCTGTCCATATTACTAGTCTTAACCCTAGCCCTCATTCTACCTATAAACATAACTCTGACCCTCATCTGACCCTAACAGCAATCCTAGGTCTAAACCTGACCCTAACCCTAAACCAAACCATAACACTAGCTCTACTGGTAACCCTATAGCTATACCTAAGCCTAAAACTAGACCTAGACCCAAAGCTAATCCTAAATATACATATAACTCTAGCCCTAGACCTAAACAAAAAGCTAGCACTAGCCCCACCAATAACCCGTAACATAAACCGAACACTTACCCTACCCCTAGATCTAAACCTAGTGCTAATTCTGGCTCTAACCCTAACCCTAACACTATCCCCAAAACTGACCCTGATTCTATCACTTAACCTAGCTGTAAACCTTACACTAACCCAAAACCTAGACCTAACACTAGACCTAGCCATAATCCTAACCCTAAAACTAGCCCTAAACCTAACCCTAGTTCATACATTACGCATTGTCCTAAACCTAACACAAAACCTAGCCCTAATCCTAGGCCTAAACTTAGCTCTAAGCATAACCCTCAGCCTAACCCTAGCCCTAAACCTAGCCCTAACATAAGCCTCGCCTTAGATTTAACCCTAGCTCAAAGCCTAACCTTTACACTAAACATAACTTTAGCTTTATCCTTAACCCTAACCCTATCCTTATTGCCTAATCCTAACTTTAAACCTAGACTGAACTTTAGCTCTAACCATATCCATTACCCTAACCCTTACCCTCCCCCTAATTAAAACTATCCCTAACACTAAACCTAATTCTAACCATAAATGTAAACCTAGACCTAAGCCTATACCTAACCCTCACCCTAGCTCTAACCCTTGCTCAAATACTAACCCTTACCTAACCTAACCATAACCCTAGCCCTAAACCTAACAATTACCCTTACCCTAAAACTTACCCTAAATCACACACTAGGCCTATCCCTAAACCTAGCGTTAATCCTAGACTTAATCAAAACCATAACCTAGCCCTAACCCTAGCTATAAAACTATCCAATAAACTAAACCTAACCCAATCACTAAACCTAACCCATCCATTACCCTAAACCTTAACTGAAACCTAAACTTAACCTTATCCATTATGCTACCCCAAACCTAAACCTAATGCTAATTTGAGCTCTAATTTTAAACCTTTAGCTAAATCAAATGCTAAACCTGACCCTGACCCTGGCCCTAATAATAACCCTAGCCCTAAAGCTGACCTTTAACCTAAACCTAACTCTTACACTAGACCTAGACATAACCTAACCCTAAAATTATCCTTAACATTAACCCTAGACCTGATATTAGCCCTAGACCTGGCCCTAGCCAGAACCCTAGAAGAAAGCCTAGCCCTTAACCTAGCCCTAAAAGTAGCCTTAATCCTAAACTGAACAATAACCCTAGGCCTAATCCTAATTCTAACCCTCACCCTAGCCCTAAAGCTAGCTATAACCCCACCCATTCTGCTAAACTTAACCTTAACACCAATGCTAACCCTAACTCTAGCCCAACCCCTTGGTCTAACCTCAACACTAACCCTAGCCCTAATCCTAGCTTTAATTTAGCCCTAAACCTAACCCTAGCCCTAATCCTAGCTTTAATTTAGCCCTAAAACTAACCCTAACTCTAGCCCTAATCCTAGTCCTAATTTACCCCTAAGCCTATCACTAACCCTAGCCCTAATCCTAGCCCTAATTTAGCCCTAACCCTAGCCCTAAAACTACTACTAAGACTAACTCTAATTCTCACCCTAGCCATATCTCTAGTTCTAATCATATTCGTTACCATAACCCTAAACCTTGCCCTAACCCTAGCCCTAGCCCTAGCCCTAACCCTAGATCTAACCCTAACTCTAAATCTATCCCTAACTCTAAGCCTAAGCCTCAACCTAACATTAGCCCTAACCCTGATGCTAATCCATAATCTAACTGTAACCGTAGCCCTAGCCCTAACACAAAACCAAACTATATTCCTAACCCTTAACCTAAACCAAAATCTAACCGTATACCTAGTACTAACTTTAATGATAATTTGACTTCTAAACCAAACTCCAAAACTAAACCTGACTCTGAGAGGGACCCTATCAATAATCCTTGCTCTAAACATTACGTGAACCCTAAACATAACCAGAACACTAGACCTAGCCCTAACCCTAACCCTAACCCTAAAACTAGCACTAATTTTAACACTAGTTCATACATTAGACATAACCCTAACCGTAGCCCTAACCAAACCCCAAACCAAGCCCTAATCCGAGCCTTAACCCTAGTTTAACCCTAAATCTAACCTTAACCCTAATCCAGAACCTAACCCTAAACCTTACCCAAACACCAGCCAGAATTCTAACAATTACCCTATCCCTATCACTAGCTCTAACCCTATCCATTACCCTAACCATAACCATAACTCTAACGGTAACACTAGGCCTAACCCTATACTTATCCCTAACCCTAACCTATTTCATTAACCTAAACCTAACCTGAACCCTAAACCTAAACCTATCATTACCCTAACCCTAACCCTAAAGCTAATTCGAGCCCTTACCCTAAACCTTAACCCAACCGAAACCCTAACTCTGACCCTTCCCATGATAATATACCTAGCTCTAACCTTGATGCTACCCCTAAACCTAAACTTTGTACAAGACCTAGACATAAACCTAACCCTAAAACTAACCCAAACCAAAACCCTAGAAATGACATTTGCCCTAGCCGTAATTCTAGCCCTAAGCTTAACACAAACAAAACCCATAACCCTAACCCTAACACTAGCTCTAATTCTATCCATAACCCTAGCCCTAAATTTAGGTCTAACCCTATCATTTACCGTAAACATAACCCTAATTATAATGCTAACTCTAGGCCTAAATCTAACCCTGTCCCTAACTGTAACCCTATCCATTATGTGAAATCTAACCTGAATGCTATACCCAACACTATCATTACCCTAAACCAAAACCTAATGCTAATGCGAGCCCTAACCCTAAACCTGAGCCTAAACAAAACCCTATAGCTGACCCTGACCCTAATAATACCTCTAGCTCTAAACTTGATCCTTCCCCTAAACCTAACACTTACACTAATCATAGCCATAAGCCAAACCCTAAAACTATGCCTAACCATAAACTTAAATCTGACATTCGCCCTAACACTAATCCTAGCCCTAACCCTAATACAAACCCTTCATCCTAGCCTTAATCATAACTATAATGAAACCCTAGCCCTAACCCTAATTCTAAATTTCACCCTAGCCCTATTCCTAACTCTAACCCCATCTCTTACACTAAACCTAAACATAAGCCTAAAACTAAACCTAGGCCTAAACATAACCATAAACCTAGCCCTATTACTAGCCCTAATTAAGCCCTATACCTAACCAAAAACTAAGCTTACCCGTAAGACTATCTCTCACACTCACCTTAGTCCTATTCCTAGTTCTAACCCTATCCCTTACCATAACCCTAATCCTAGCCATAAACCAAGACCTAACAGTAGCCTTATCCTTAGCCCTAGACCTAACCCTAGATTTAATCCTAAATCTAAATCTAACTTTAAACCTAAGCCTAAACCTAAACCTAACACTAGCCCTAAACCTAATGCTAAGTCTAAAACTAGCCCTAACCATAGCCCTAGCCCTAAAACAAAATCGAGCCATAGCCCTAACTTTAAAACTTAACCTAAGCCAAACCTAACCCTAAACCTAGCCCTAACCCTAGCCCTAATTCAAGTCCAAACCCTAACCCTAAAACTACTTTGACCTTGAATTTGACCCTGACACTAACCCTAGCTCCAAACATCACCCTAATGTTATATCTAATCCTACCATTAGGCCTATTCCTAACCCTAATCCTATAACTAGCCCAAATAGAAACCCTAGTTCATACATTGGCCATGACTCTAAGCCTAGCCCTAACTCTAACCAAAACATAACCTTAATGCAAGACCTAACCCTAGATTTAAGCCTAAACCTAAACCTAACACTAGCCCTAACCCTAACCCTAAATATAGCCCTAACCCTAGCTCTGATCTTATAGCTTACCCTAAGCTAACTCTAACCCTAATGCTAACCCTAGGCCTAACCCTAATCCTTAGCCTAACCCGAACCCTCACCCTATTACAAGTGCCGACCCTAGCCCTCATTCTAGCTCTAACCATAACTCAAACCTGACACTTATTCTGACCCTAATGGTAACCGTAGGTCTAAACATGACCCTAACCCTATACTGAACCCTACAACTAGCACCAGAAATAAACGTATTCTAAACCTAACCCTAACACTATCCCTAGACCTAAACCTAATCCTAAATCTAGCCATATCTCTAGCCCTAGATATAAACAAAAACCTAGCCCTAGCCCTAATGATAAACCTTAACCTAACACAAACCCTACCCGTAGACCTAACTCTAGTGAAAATTCTGGGTTTAAACCTAACCCTAACTATAACCCGAACACTGACCCTGACCCTAACACTAACCCTAGCTCTAAATAGCATGCTAATGCAAACCCTAACCCTAACAATTGACCTAGCCATAACACACAAAAAGTAGCCCTAATCATAACCCTGGTTCAAACATTAGTTGTAGGCTTAACACTAACCCCAACCTAACCCCAAACCTAGCCCTAATCTGAGTGCTAACCCTATTTTCAACCCTAACCTTAAAACTAGCCCTAATCCATACCCTAACCCTAACTCTAATCCTAGCTCTTACCCTATCCATTCCCTTAAGATAAACCTTAAACCTAATGCTAACCCTAGTCCTAACCCTAATCCATAGCCTAACCCAAACCCTAACCCTATTAATAGTCCTAACTCTAACCTTTCTAGCTCTAACACTAATCCAAACCCAAACCCTAACCCTGACACTTATTCTGACCCTAACACTAACTGTAGGGCTAAACCTGACCCTAACCCGAAATGGAACCCTAATCCTATACTTAAACCTAATCTGGTAATCCTATACATAAACCTAAACCTAACACTAGCCCTAGACCTAAATCTAATCCTAAATCTAGCCATATCTCTAGCCCTAGACCTGAACAACAACCTAGCCCTACCCCTAACAATAACCCTTAACGTTACCCAAATACTAACCCTACCCCTAGACCTAACCCTAGTCCTAATTCTGGGACTAACTCCAATATTAACTCCAATCTAACACTGGCCCTGACCCTAACATAATCCTACAAAGCTCACCCTAACCCCCAAACCTAATTCTAACACTAGACCTAGCCATAACCCTAACCCTAAAACTAGCCCTAATAATAATCCCAGCTCTTACATTACCCATGGCCCTAACCCTAGGCCTAAACTAACACAAAACCTAGCCCTAATCCTAGGCCTGAACATAGCCCTAAGTGTAACCCTAAACATAACCCTAGCTCTAACCCTGATTCTAAGCCTCACTTTAGACCTAACCCTTGCTCAAAGCCTAAGCTTTACCCTTAACATAACCCTAGCCCTATCCCAAAACCTAACCTAATACTAGCCCTAATCCTAACCTTAACCACAGCTCTAATTATATCCACCACCCTAACCCTAGCCCTAATAATAATTAGCTCTAAGTCTATCCATTACCCTAACCATAATCCTAACCCTAATCCTAAACCTAGTCTTAACCCTAACCCTATTGCAATCCCTAAACCTATCCACTACCTTAAAACAAACCTGAACCCTAATCCTAAGCCTATTCATTACCCTAACCCTAACTCTAACCCTAATGCTAATTCGAGCCCTAAACCTAAATCTTAACTTAAAACAAACCTTAAGATGTACACTGACCCTAATAATACACTTAGCTGTAAATTGATCCTTACCCTAAATCTAACCCTTACACTAGACCTAACAATAAACATAACCTGAAACTTATCCCTAACTGTAACCCTAGACCCGACCTTAGCCCTAGCCCAAATCCTAGCTCTAAACCTAACACAAACACTAGCTCTCATCCTAGCCCCAAACCTAGCCTTAATCATAACCTAACCCTAATTCTAACCCTTTCCCTAGCCTAAACGTAGTTATAACCCCATCACTTACCATAAACCTAACCCAAACCCTAACCCTAACACTAACCCTAGCCCTAATCCTAAACCTAACCCTAAAGCTAGCTTTAAGACTAACTATAACTCTTGCCCTAGTCCTAGCCCTAATTCTAACCATATCACTTACCAAAACCTTATTCCTAGCCCTAAGCCTAGAATAACCCTAGACCTAACTTTACACCTTGTCCTAACACTATATCTAAATCTAACTCTAAATCTAACCAAAATTCTACACCTGAACCTAACCCTAATACTAGCCCTAACCCTAATGCTAATCCTAAAACAAGTCCTAACTACAGGCTTAGCCCTAAAACAAAACTTAGCCATAACACTAACCCTAAACTTTTACCTAAACCAAACCCTAACCTTACATCTAGCCCTAAGCTTAGCCCTAATTTGAGTCCTAAACTTAACCCTAAAAGTACCCCTGAACCTGTCTCTTACATTAACACTAACCCTACCTCTAAACATCACCCTAAACCTAAACCTTACCCTAGAACTAGACCTAGTCCTAACCCTAATTCTAAAACTAGTTCTAATCATAACCCTAGATCATACATTAGCCGTAACCTTAAACATAATGCTAACCAAAACCTAGCCCAAATCTGAGACCTAACTCTAGATGTCACCCTAACCCTAACTCTAACACTAGCCCTAACCCTAACCCGAACCCTAGATCTAACCCTAGCTCTAACCTTATCCTTTACCCAACCAAAACCCAAAAACTAATACTAACCCTAGACCTAATGCTAAATCTTAGTCTAACCCAAATCCTAACCCTATTATTAGTCCTAACCCAAGCCCTCATTCTTGTTTTAACTATAACCCCAATCCTAACCATAACCCTGACCCTTATTCTGACCCTTAACCTAAACCAAACCCTAACACTTGCCCTACCCATAACCTTATATCTAAACCTAACCCTAACACTAGCCCTAGATTAATCCAAATCTTATATCTAGCCATGTCTTTAACCAAGACCTAAACAAAAACTAGCCCTAGCTCTAATGATAACCCTTAACCTAAGCCAAACACTAACCTTAACTCTACACCTAACCAATCCTAATTCTGGCTCTTTTCCTAACCCTAATCCTAATGTAAACACAGACCCTGACACTAAGAATAACCCTAGCTATAAAACTGACCCTAACCAAAGCCTAAACCTAACACTAAACCTAGCCATAACTGTAAATATACCCCTTACATGACCATAGCACTAAAACTACCTCTAAACCTAATACAAAACCTAGGCCTAATCCTAGGCCTAAATCTAGCCCAAAGTGTAATTCTAACCCTAACCTAAACTTATACCTTACCCTAAAGAAAACCTCATGCTAACCCTAACCATCACCTTAGACCTAACCCTAGATAAAACCCAAAACCGAACCCTAAACATAACCCTAACCCTATCTCTAAACCTAATCCTAATCCTAGCCCTAATCATAATGTTAACACTAGCCCTAATACTTAATACTATCTCTAAAATTATCCAATTCCCTAAAGCAAATCTTAACCCTAATGATAACACTAGCTCTAATCCTAATTGTAAACCTAATTCTAGACCTAACCCTAAACCTAACCCTCATTGTAGCCTTAACTCTAGATAAACCATAACCCTTACTCTAACACTAACCTTATCCCTAACCTTAAAACTAACCCTAAACCTAAAACTACCCCTAACCCTAACCTGACATCTAACCCTTCCCATTACTCTAATGATAATCTTAGCCCTAGTCCTAACACTAATCCTAAACCTAAAACTACTCCTACCCTTAACCCGACATCTAACCTTATCTATTAACGTAACTCTAAAGATAACCTTAGCCCTAACCCTAACACTAACCCTAACCTTAACCGTAAATCTAACCCTAGACATAATCTTAAACCTAACCCTCACCCTAGCACTAACCCTACCTCAAAACTTAACCTGTACCCTAAACCTAACCCAAACCCTAACCTTAGCCCTAGCCTAACCCTAAACCAACCTCTAGCCCTAATCCTATCCAACACCCTAGCCTAACCCTAGCTCTAATGCTATTCATTACCCTAACAATAACCCTAACCCAAATACTAACCCTAGGCCCAACCCTAACCCTATCACTCACCCTAACCCAACCAATTTCCCTAATCTTAACCTGAATCCTAAACCTAAACCTAACCAGAAACCTAACCCTAATTCTAAAACTAACACTAATTTGAGCCCTAACCCTAATAATTAACCTAACACAAACCAGAAACATGACCCTGACACTAAAAATACACCTTACTCTTAACCTGGGCCTTAACTTAACCTAATATTAGACCTAGCCATGAACCAAACCCTATCACTATCCCTAGATGTAACCCTAAACCTGACATTATTCCTATCCCTAAAACATGTCCTAACCCTAACACAAACCCTAGGCCTCATCCTAACTCCAAATCTAGCCTTAATTCTAACACAAACCTAATCCTAGATCTAAACCTAATTTTAATCATCTCCCTAGCCCTAAACCTAGTTATATCCCCATCCTTTCCCCTAAACCTAATCCTAAACATAGCTCTAACCCTAGGCCTAAACCTTACACCAATTTTAGACATGTTCCTAGCCCTAATTTAGCCCTAAACTTAACCCTAAACCTAGACTTAAGATTAACTCTAACTATCGCCCTAGCTCTATTCGTAGTTCTAACCCTATCCATTACCATAACCCAAACACTAGACCTAACCTTAGCCCTAACCCTAGCCATAACCCTAACCCTAGAATTAAACATAACTCTAAATGGACCACTAAGCCTAAACTCACGCTATCACTAGCAATAACACTAACATTAATTGTAAAACTACCCTTAACTTTATCCTTAGCCCTAAAACATAACAAGCCATAGCACTAACCCTAACCCTTAACCTAAACCAAATCCTAACCCTACATCTAGCCTGAAGGCTACTCCTAATTCGAGTCCTATCCCCAACCCTAAAACTAACCCTGACCCTGACTCTTAACCTAACATTATCCTTATATCAAAACATCACCCTGAACTTAAACCTAACCATAAAACTAGACTTAGCCCTAACCGTAACCCTAAAATTAGCCCTAATCATAACCCCAGTTCTTACATTAGTTGTATCCCTAACACTAGCCCTAATGTTATCCAAAATTTAGCCCTAATGCAAGCCCCAACCCTAGCTTTAACCCTAACTCTAAACCAAAACCAAGTCCTAAACCTTACCCTAAACTTAATTCTAACTTTAATCATTGAACTAACCCTAAAACTAACACTAACCCTAACACTATCACTGACCATAACACTAGCCCTAACCCTAGCTCTAATCCTATCCATTACCCTAACACTAACCCTAATCCTAACTCTAATGCTAAACCTCGGCCTAACCCTAACATATTCGCTAACCCTACCTATCCATTACCCTAAACATAACCCTAACCCTAAACCTAACCGAACACTAAACCTAGACATAATACTAACCTTAAAACTGGCCCTAATTGTAACCCTAGTTCTTATATTAGCCATAGCCCTAAAGCTAACACAAAACCTGGCCTAACCCTAATCCAAGCTCTAACCCTAGCTTTAACAATAACCCTAAACCTAACCCTAGCCCTAACGGTAACCCTAACCCTAGCCCTAACACTAGCACTAACCCTATCCCTTACCCTAAGCCAAACACTAACCCTAAATCTATCCTTGTCATTAACCTAATTCTTACCCTAACCCAAAACCTAACTCTATTACTAGTCCTAACCCTAATCCTCAATCTAGCTCTATCACTATCCCATACCCTAACACTAACCTTGACCCTTATTCTAACCCTAACACTAAGCATAGGTGTAAACCTGACGCTAAACCTAAACCAACCCTTAACATTGGCACTACCTGAAACCCTATAAGTAAACCTTATCCAAAGACTAGACCAAGACCTACACTTAATCCTTTATCTAGTGATAACTCTAGGCCTACCCCTAAACAAAAACTTAGTCCTAGCCCTAATAATAAACTTTAACCTAACCCAAACACTAACCCTACCCCTAGACAAAACTGTAGCCCTAATACTGGCCCTAACAATAAACCTAACCCTAAACAGAACACTGACCCTTACCCTAACACAAACCATAGATCTAAACCTTATCCTAACAAAAAAAGAAAAAAAAAAAAAACATATCCCTAACAGTAGACCTAGCCATATCACTAACCCTGAAACTAGCCATCACTCTAGGCCAAAATCTACCTCTAACTCTATCCATTACCCTAATATTAACTCTAACCCTAATGCTAACCCTAGCCCTAATCCTCACACTTACTCTAACCCTAATACTCGTCCTAGTCCAAACACTAGTTCAATCCCTAACCCTTAAACTTAACCTAACCTTAACACTAACCCATGGCCTAAACCTAAACCTAACCTTAACCCTAGCCCTAATCCTAACCTTAACCCTTTCCCTAACGTAGCTCTAAACCTACATATTACCCTAACTCTAACCCTAAACTTAATGATAACCATAGCCCAAACCCTAGCTCTAACCCTACCCATTACCCTAAACCTAACTCTAACCCTGATGATAACCCTAGCCCTTACCGTAAATCTACCCTAACCCTAACCCTAGATGTAACCATAAACCTAACCTTTGTCATAGAGCTAACTCTTGCTCAAACCCTAACCATTTCCCTAAACCTAACACGACACCAAACCCTATCCAATACCCTAAACCTAATGATAATTCTAGCCCTAACCTTAACACTAACCTTGACCCTAACCATAACAATAACCTAGACCTAACCCTAAACCTAACCCTTGACCTAGCATTAACCCTAGCTCACACTCTAAACCATATAATAAACCTAAACCTAACCCTAACCCTAGGCCTAACCCAAACTCTAGCCCTAATACAAACCATAACCCTAGACTTAACCCTATCCATTATCCTAAGCACAACCATAACCCTAAGGCTAAACCCTATTCATAATGGTAACTCTAGACCTAATCCTAATCCTTAGCCAAACCCAAAAAGTAAAACTATTACTAGTCCTAACACTAGCCCTTATTCTAGATCTAACCCTAACCCCAAACCTCACCCCAACCCTCACCTTTATTCTGACCCTAACACTAATTATAGGTCTAAACCTGACACTAAACTGAAACTGAAACCTAAAACTAGAACTACCAGTAAACTTATACTTAAACCTAATTTGGACACTAGCCCCAGACCTAAACCTAATCCTTACACTAGCCCCATACCTAAACCTAATTTGGACACTAGCCCCAGACCTAAACCTAATCCTAAATCTAGCTATTACTCTAGCCCTAGACCTAAACAAAACTTAGTTCTAGCCCTAACAATAACCCTTATCATAAACGAAACACTAACCCTACCTCTAGACCTAACACTACTCCTATTCTAGTTTCACCCTAACCCTAACTTTAACCTGAACTCTAGCCCTGACACTAACATCAAATCTAGCTCTAAAACTTACCCTAACCCAAACCCTAATCCTAACACTAGACCTAGCAGTAACCCTAACCCTAAAACTAGCTCTAATCAGAACCCTAGATCTTACATTACAAATAGCACTAACCCTAGGCCTAAACCTAACACAAAACTTAAATAACCCTAACTCTAATTGAGGCCTAAACCTACCCTAAGCATAAACATCACCCTCACCCTCACCTCAGTCCTAACTCTAACCCTAACCTTCACCTTAATCCTAACCCTAGCTCAAAGCCCAACCCTCAGCCTAAACATAACCCTAGCACTATCCCTAACAGTAACCCTAACTGTAGCCCTAATCCTAATCTTGACCCTACACCTAACACTTGTTCTAATCCTAGACATTTCCCTAACTCTAAACCTAACCTTAATGATAACACTATCCCTAACCCTAACCGAAACCCTAACCCAAACCATAAACCTAACCCTGGACCTAACCCTAAACCTAAACATTGCCATAGCCTTAGCCCTAAGTCAAAACCTAACTCTTACCCTAAAACCAACAGTAAACCTAGCCCTAAAAATAAACTTAAACCTAAACCTAAACTTAACCATAAAGCTAACCTTACATATAACCCAATCTATTACCCTAAAACTAATCCTAACACTAATGAAAACCCTAGCCCTAACCCTAAGCCTAACCCTGACCATAACACTAAACCTAACCCTCATCCTAGATCTAACCCTAGCTCAAAACCTAAACTTTACCCTAAATATAACCCTAACCCTAACCCTAAGCTATGGTTACTAGACCTAACCCAAAACATAACCTAACCCTACCACTAACCATAGATCTAACACTATATATTATCCTTATGAAAACCCTAATCCTAATGCTTATCCTAGGCATAACCCAAACCCTTTTGCTAACCCTAAAGCTCTTCATTGCCCTAAACCTACCCTGAAACCTAAACCTAACCGAGTCAATTACCCTAACCCTAACTCTAACCCTAATGCTCATTTGAACCCTATCCTTAAACCTTAACCTAAAACAAACCCTAACCCTGATCCTGACCCTAAAAATACACCTAGCTCTAAACCTGACCTTTACCCTAAGCCTAATACTTACACTAGACATAGACACAAACCTAACCCTAAATCTACCCCAAACTGTAACACTAGACCTGACATTAGCCCTAGCCCTAATTCTAGACCTATCACTACAACAAACCCTAGCCCTCAATCTAGCCCTTAACCTAGCCTTAATCATAAACCTAACCCTAATTCTTACCCTCACCCTATCTCTAAACCTAGCTATAACACCATACCTTACCCTAAAATTAACTATAACCCTAGCCCTAACACTAGATCTATGATGAACACTAACCCTAGGCCTAATCCTAGCCCTCACTTAGCCCTATCCCTAAAACTAACCAAAACCCTAGGTGTAAGACTAACTCTAAATCTCATCCTAGCCCTAGCTTTAGTTCTAACCCTATCGTTACCGTAACCATAACCCTAGCCCTAACCCTTGCCCTATAGTTAGACCTAGCCCTAATCCTAGATCTAACGCTAAATCCAAATCTAAACCTAACCCAACGCCTAAGCCTAACACTAACACGAGCCCTAACCCTAATGCTAATCTTATAACTAGCCCAAACCCTAAGCCTAGGAATAAAACAAAACTGAGCAACAGCCCTAACCCTAAAACTTAACTTAAACCAAACACTAACACTACACCTAGATGTAACCCTAGCCCTAATTAGAGTCCTAACCCAAACCTTAAAACTTACCCTGACCCTGACTCATATCCTGACACTGAACCTAGCTCTAAAGTCCACCCTAAACTTAAACCAAACTCTAACAGTAACCCTAGCCCTAATTCAAGTCATAACCCTTACCTTAAAGCTAACCCTGACACTTACTGAAATCCTAATACTCACCCTAGCTCTAAACACAGCCCTCACCTTAAAGCAAACACTAACAGTAACAATAGTCCTTATTTGAGTCCTAAATCTAACCCTAATACTAACCCTGATGCTGACTCATATCCTAACAATAACCCTGGCTCTAAATATTACCCTAACCTTAAACCTAAACAAAACACTAGATCTAACCCTAACCCTAAAACCAAAATTAATCCTAATTGTAACCCTTGCTCATACATTAGCCAATGCCCAAATCTAGCCTTAAACCTACCACAAAAACTAGACCTAATTCGAGCTCTAAACCTATATTTAACCCTAACCCTAACCCTAACTCTAGCATTAACCCTAGCTCTAAGGCTATCCCTTAACCTAAGAAAAACCCTAACCCTAAAGGTAATCCTAGAGCTATCTTTAATCCTTAGGCTAACCAAAATCCTAACCATATTAATAGTCCTAACCCTAGCCTTCCTTTAAGCTCTAACCCTATTCCAAACCCAAATGCTAACCCTGACCCTTATTCTCTCCCTAAAACTAACCCTGGGTCTAAAACTGACCCTAAACCTAGACCAAACCCTAACACTAGCCCTAGACCTAAACCAAATCCTAAATCTAGCCTTAACTCTAGCCCTAGACCTAAACATAAACCTAGCCCTAGCCCTAACAATAATCCTTAACATAACTCAAACACTATCCCTAACCCTAGACATAAAAATAGTCTGATTTCAAGCTGTAACCCTAACACTAAGTCTAACCCAAACACTGACCCTGCCTTTAGAGTAAACCTATCTCTAAATCTGACCAACCCAAAAAACTAAACCTAACACTAGAGGTAGCCATAACCCTAACTCTAAAACTAGCTCTCAACATAACCCTAGCTCTTACATAACTCATCATCCTAACCCTAGGCCTAAACCTAACACAAAACCTAGAGCTAATCCTATGCCTAAATCAAGCCTTAAGCATAAACCTAACCCTAACCATAGTCCTAACCCTAACCCAACCTTTGTCTTAGTCCTAATCCAGGCTCAAAGCCTAAACATTACTCTAAACATAAACCTACACCTATCCCTCAATCTAACCTTAAACCTAGCCCTAATCCTAAGCTTAACCCTAGCCCTAAACCTAGCTCTAAACCTACCAATTACTCTAAAACTAAACCTAACATTATTGATAAACCTAGGCTTAATGCTAAACCTAAACCTAACTGGAAAACTAAACCTAGACCTAACCTTAAACCTCACACTTGCCACAGACCTAACCCTAGCTCAAACCCTAACTCTTACTATAAACCTAAACATAACCATAGCCCTAACTCTCAGCCTAAACCTCAAAGTAAAGTTAAGCATAGCCCTAAATCTACATCTAATCATATACATTACCCTAACCATAACCCTATCCATAATGATGTCCCTAGCCCTAATCCTAACCCTAACCCTATGAGTACTATAATCTTAACTCTAGAAGTAACCCTAAACCTAACCCTCACACTAGCCCTAACCCTATCTCAAAACATAACCCTTATGCTAAACATAAACCTAAGCCTAACCCTAGTTTTAACCCTAAATCTAACCCTGATTCAAGACCTGTTCTAAACCATAAAACTAGCCCTAAACTCTCCTCTAATCCTATCTATTATACCAACCATAACCCTTACCCTAATGTGAACCCTAGGCCTAACCTTAACCCTATCACTAATCCTAACACTATCAATTACCCTAAACCTAATATTAATTCTAAACAAAACCCTACCATTACCCTAACCCACACCCTAGTGCTAATTCAAGCCCTAACCCTAAAACCTAACCTCAAATAAACTCTAAAACTGATCCAGACCCTAATAAATCTCCTAGCTCTAAGATGACTTTTACACTAAACCTAAACCTTACAATAGACCTAGCCATAACACTAATCCTAAAACTATCCCCATCCATAAGCTGACACCTGACATTAGCCGTAGCCCTAATCCTAGCCTTAAACCAAACACAAACCCCAGCCCGTATCCTAGCCCTAAACCTAGCCTTGATCCTATCCCTAAACCTAATTTAGGCCTAACCCAAGAACTAACCCTAGTGCTAATCTTAGCACTAATTTAGTCCTATTCATAACCCTAGCCCTAACCCTAGACCTAAGACTAAATCTAACTCTCACCCTATCCCTATCCCTAGTTCTAACCATATCCCTTAATGGAACCCTAATCCTAGCCCTAACATTAGCTCTATCCCTAACCTAGATCTAATTTTAACTCTAAATCAAACACCAACTATAAGCCTAACCCTAACCCTAACCCTAACTCTAAATCTAACTTTAACACTATCCCTAAAACAAAACTGAGCCATAGCCCAAACTCTAACCCTTAACCTAAACCAAACCCTAACCCTAACCATAACCTTACCTCTAATTCTGGTTTTAAGCTGAAAACTAGAAGGAACACTGACCATAATACTAACCCTAGTCTAAACATCACCCTAACCCTAACCCTAAACCTAACACAAGACCTACCACTAACCCTAACCCTACATTTAACTTTAATTGTAACCCTGGTACTTATATTAGACTTACACCTAACCCTAGCACTAACTTAACCCAAAACCTAGCCCTAATCCAAGCCCTAACTCGAGATTTAACCCTAACCCTAATCCTAACACTAGCCCTAATCAAAACCATAACCCTAGCCCTAACCCTAGCTCTAACCCTATTCATTGCTGTAACCATAACCCTAGGCCTAAACCTAAACCTATCACTAATCCTAAACCTATGCATTATTCTAATCCAAACCTAAACACTAAACCTCACACTATCATTACAGTAACATAACCATAACACTAATTCAAACCCTAACTTTAAATCTTAACCTATCCCAAACTTCTAACCCAGACCTTGACCCTAATAATACCCCTAGCTCTAAACCTGACACTAACCTAAACCTAACCCTTACATTACATGTAGCTATAAACCTAACCGTAAAACTATCTTTAAACATAATGCTAGATCTGATATTAGCCCTAGTCCTAATCCTAGTCCTAACCTGAAATAAACCATAGCCTTAATCATAACCTAACCCTAACCATAGACCTAACCCTAATTCTAACCCTCACCCTACCTCTAAACCTAGCTATAATGCCATTCCTTACCCTAAACTTAACCCTAACCCTAACCCTAACTCTAGGCCTAAGGTGAACACTAACCCTAGGCCTAATTCTAGCAGTAATTTAAACCTATCCCTAACCTTAATGTGGTGAGCCGCTTCTGCCGTTTATGCAAATTATGGTCGCCATTACAAGATGGCGCTGGCTCCGCTGTTTTCTGTGACAAACAACTCCTTATTTGGGAGAGTTGGCGCATGACTTTTCATCACCCTATGAGAAAGCTCCACGTGGCTGCTTTGCATTGGGGCTTGAGATGCTTTATTAAGGCTGGGAGGGGCATCCGAGAGAGAGAGAAGAAGAACTATCAAGGGCCTGAAATAAACTACTGAAAGAAGATTCCTGAGTGTTGCGTCTTCCTTGGGGGCAAGAAGTCGCGACAAGTGGTGCCGAAACCAGGGAACCAGAACTTTCAGCAGTCAGGGTGGTGCACCGTAGTCCCAGGTAAGTGGGATCCACGATCAAAGCGGGAAATAGTCCCAAGTAAGTGGGATCCGCGACCAAAGCGGGGCAGCAGCTGCATTGTGTACTTTTGTTTTTACTTTCACTTTTGTTTTCTGTGTTTCTTTTGTTGTGTCATTTTGCTTTTGTTTTTTGTGCTTCTTTTGTTGTTGTGTCATGGGTGCC
>NW_026002238.1:140693-148319 GCF_001458135.2 Marmota marmota marmota | reverse complement strand
GATCTGGGGAAGGGCCCTCCTTAAGACTGAGCCATACTATGCAGCCACTTCTGCACAGTGGGATAGGACCTCTACTCTCGCCTGTATTGTTTTAAGAAAATAGAAAGGGGGAACTGTGGTGAGCCGCTTCTGCCGTTTATGCAAATTATGGTCGCCATTACAAGATGGCGCTGGCTCCGCTGTGGTCTGTGACAAACAACTCCTTATTTGGGAGAGTTGGCACATGACTTTTCATCACCCTATGAGAAAGCTCCACGTGGCTGCTTTGCATTGGGGCTTGAGATGCTTTATTAAGGCTGGGAGGGGCATCCGAGAGAGAGAAGAAGAACTATCAAGGGCCTGAAATAAACTACTGAAAGAAGATTCCTGAGTGTTGCGTCTTCCTTGCGGGCAAGAAGTCGCGACACCTTAACCCTAACCCTAGCCCTAAGACTAACTCTAACTCTTGCACTAGCCCTATCCCTACCTCTAACCCTATCCATTACCGAAATCATAAACTTAGCCCTAAAACTAGCCATAAATATTGCTTAATCCTTATTCCTAGTCCTAACCCTAGATCTAACCCTAACTCTAAATCTAACCCTAACCCTAAGCCTAAGCCTAACATTAACACTAGCCCTAGCCCTAATGCTAATCATAAAACTAGTCCTAACCCTAACACTTGCAGTAAAACAAAACCTAACAATAGCCCTAACCCTAAACATTAGCTTAAACCAAACCTTAACACTACACCTAGACCTAACCCTAGCCCTAATTTGAGTCCTAATCTTAGCCTTAATACTAACCCTAACTCTAACTCATATCCTAACACTCACCCTAGCTTTAAACACAACAACAACTTTAAACCGAACCCTTATAGTAACACTAGCCTTAATTCGAGTCCTAACCTAACCCTAAAACTAAACCTGACTCTGACAATTATTAACCTAACACTAACACTAGCTCTATATTTCAACCTAAACTTAAACCTAATCCTAACACTAGAGGTTTAACCCCTAACCATAACCATAAAACTAATCCTAAAACCCTAGTTCTTACATTAGCCATTGCTCTAACCCTAGCCATAACACTAACACAAATAATAGCCCTAATCCGAGCCTTAAACCTAGCTTTAACCCTAACCCTAGCCCTAACCCTAACTCTAATCCTATCCCTTACCCTATGCCAAAACCTAAACATAATGATAATCCTAATCCTAATCCTTATCCTAACCCAAACCCTAATGCTATCAGTAGTCCTAACCCTAGTTTTCATTCTAGCTGTAATCATAACCCAAATCCTAACCCTAACCCTGACCCTTATTCTGACCCTAACACTAATCATAAGTCTAAAACGGAACCTAACCCTAAACCGAACTCTACCACTAGCCCTACTGGTAACCTTATATGTAAACCTAACCCTAACACTATCCCTAGACCTAAATCTAATCCTAATCTATCCATAACTCTAGCCCTAAACCTAAAGAAAATCCTAGCCCTAGCCCTAATAATAACACTTAACCTAAAGCCAAAAACTAACCCTTCCCCTAGTATTAACCCTTGTACTAATTCTGGCGTTCCCATTAACCATAAACCTAAACTGAACACTGACCCTGACACTAATACTAACCCTAGCTCTAAACATCACCCTAACCCTAAAACTATACTTACCTCTAACATTAACCCTAAAAGTAGCCCTAATCATAACAAAGTTCTTACATTTGCCATAGCCCTAACCTATTGCAAAACCTAGCCCTCACCCAAGCACTACCCTAGCTTTAACCCTAAAGCTACACATAACCCTAACTTTAGTCCTAAACCTAAATCTAGGCCTAACCCTAAACCTAATCCTAAGCATAACACTATCCCTATAACTAGCTCTAACCTTATCAATTACCCTAATGATAACCCTAATGCTTCTGCTAACCCTGGCCTGAACCCTAATCCTATCCCTAACCCTAACCCTGTCCATTACCCTACACCTAACCTGAACTCTAAACCTAAAACTATCATTAACCTATCCCTAACCGTAATGATAACTCAGGCCTTAACCCTAAACCTTAAAAATAACTATAGCTCTAAACCTGACCCTAACAAGAAACCTGAACCTTACAATAGACCTAGCTATAAACCTAACCCTAAAATTCTCCCTAACTGTAACCCTAGACCTAACATTAGCCCTAGCTCTATTCCTACTCCTAATCCTTAAACAAACCTTATACCACATCCTAGCGATATACCTTGCCTTAATCATATAAATAACCCTAACCATAACCCTAATTCTAATCCTCACCCTAGTCCTAAAAGTAGCAATAATTTCATCCCTTAACCTAACCCTAACCCTAACCCTAACCCTAAAACTAACCCTAGCCCTAAACCTAGGCCTAACCCTAACACTAACCCTAGTCCTAATCCCAGCCCTAAATTAGCCCTATCCCTAACCCAACCCTAACCCTAGCCCTAAAACTAACTCTAACTCTCGCCCTAGCCTTATACCTAGTTCTAACCCTATCCGTTACCATCATCCTTATCCTAGCCCTAAACTTAGCCCTAATTTTAGCCATATCCTTAGCCCTAGCTCAAAGCCTAGATCTAAACCTAACTGTAAATCTAACCCTAATCCTAAGCCTAATCCTCACACTAACACTAGCCCTAATCCTAACATTAATCCTAAAACTAGCCCTAACTCTACCCCTAGCCCTAAAACAAAATTGAATCATAATCCTAACCATAAAACTTAACTTAAACCAAACAGTAACCCTACACCTAGCCCTAATGCTATCTCTAATTCTAGTCCTAACCCTAACCAGAAAACTAATCTGGACCCTGACTCTGACCCTAATATTAAACTTAACTCTAAACATCATCGTAACCATAAACTTAAACCTAACACTAGAAGTAGCCTTAACCCTGACCCTATCATTAGCTCTAATAATAACCCTACTTTGTACATTAACCATTGCCTTAACTCTAGCCCTAACCTAACCCCAAACCTAGCCTTAATCCGAGTCCTAAACCTAGTTTTTATAATAATTATATATTTAGTTTTCGGTGGACACAACATCTTTATTTTATTGGTGTGTGTTGCTGAGCATCGAACCCAGTGCCCTGCGCATGCCAGGCGAGCATGATACTTCTTAAGCCACATCCCCAGCTGCTAAACCGAGTTTTAACCCTAAACGTAAATCTAACCCTAACTAAAAAAAAAAAAAGCCATAATCCTATACATAAACATACCCCTGATCTTAGGTCTAACCCTATCCATTACCCTAATGATAACCCATTATGTTAACACTTAGCCTAACCCTAAACCTATCCATTACACTAAACCACACCTAAACCCTAACCCTAACCCAAACAAAAGCCATAATCCTATACATAACCCTACCCCTAATCTTAGGTCTAACCCTATCCATTACTCTAATGATAACCCTTATGCTAAAACTAGACCTAACCCTAACCCTATCCATTACAATAAACCACACCTAAACCCTAAACCTAACCCTTTCATTACCTTAACCAAAAGCCCTAATGATAATGCAAGCCCTAAACCTAAACCTTAACCTAACACAAACCCTCACCTTGATCCTGACCCTAATAATAACCCTAGCTCTAAATCTGACCCTTAGTATAAACCTAACCCCTACACTGGACCAAGCCATAAACCTAACACTGAATCTATTCTTAACTGTAACCCTAGACCTCACGTAGGCCTAGTCTTAATACTAGCCCTAACCCTAACACAAACATTAGCCCTCATCCTAGCCTTAAACACAGCTTTAATCATAACCCTAAAAATAACCCTAGCCTGAACCCTAATACTAAAACTTGCCCTAGCCCTTAACCTAGCTATAACCCAATACCTTACCCTAAAAGTATTCCTAACTCTAACCCTAACCCAAGGCCTAAACCTAACACTAACACTAGCCCTAATTTAGCCCTATCCCTAACCCTAATCCTAGCCCTAAGACTAACTCTAACTCTCATAGTAGCCCTATCAATAGTTCTAACCCTATCCCTTATCATAATCCTAAACCTAACCCAAACCTTAGTCCTAACCCTTCTGTATTCTTAGCCCTATCCCTAACCATAGATCAAAACCTAACTCTAAATCTAACCCTAACCCAAAGCCTAAGCCTAACCATTATAAATGCATTTATATTTAGACTCTGTGCCTAGACATGTTGTCTTCAATTATTATTTAGAATATAGTCATTAGTTTCATAAAAGACATACCATTTTGGTGGTGTATAGAGAACTGAGGTTCAGGGGTAGGATGCTATGTTAAGGGGGAAAGGAATGAGGGTATGTGATTAATCTAACTTAGCAACTTTGGAGGAGAACTCTAATGAATAGACAGGAATTCATAGGAGGAATTTATGGAAGAAGGTATAAATTCAAACTCCTTATCTGTATTCATAAAATTACCCTATGTATGAATAGTAAAAGTTAGGAGGCTGAAAGTGGGATAAAGGAAGAAAGAAAAAAGAAGAAAAAATAACAAGGAAAGAAAGAAAAAGAGGGAGAAAGAAAATAAGAGCAAATAAAGAGGTGGTGAGGTGTGGCCTATGCAATTCCTCTATGTTATACAATTCTAGTGATTGAATTCTTAAAGTCCAATTTCATGGAAAGTTCTTGGTTTCACATATGTTGAGGTTATGAGGACCAGAGGGGGAAGGTTAGAGGAGAATGGATGAGAAGAGCAAAAAAAGAAATGTAAGAAAGAAAAATGTCTCTCAGAACTCTGTTTTCTTTTCTTGCAGTAGGTGAAGTTGTCTATTCCTAGCTTGAGTTTCTGTGCTCAGGGTGGTGGAGGTAGCCACGGGGAGAGGGCTTGAGCTTCTACCTGGAGCCTCCCTTACTCTTAGTCTCTGAATTGGAAACCAGATGCCTCTACAGTTGCTGTTCCGCATTGATAGCTACAGCCCCCAAAAGCTTGTGAGAAAAATCTTGAGTTATCACAGCTGGAGGTAGAGGAGTTGGAAACCAGGTACCTGATAAGCTGCAGAACCAAGCTAGTAGCCATGCCCACTGGTAGATGGCGAGTAAGATTTTGCAAGATGAATTTCATCTGTTACCCATGTATGGTGTTTGTTTCTGTGGGTGGTTCTGGAGTGACCTTGTGCTGTGTCCAGAGCTCGGTCTGGTTAACTGCAAGCAAAGCCTCTGTGTTCTGTGCTGCCTTCCGTCTGTGCAGAGAGCACCTGTGTGGCTGAGACTGCTGTCTGTGCACAGAGAAAGTGCACAGCTGAGCCTTCCATCAGTGCTGAGACCACCCATGCGGCCCTAGTTTTCTTCAAATTTCTATGATACTGGGAAGATTTATCTTTTACCTAGTCTTACTATGTGCCCTATTTTGGGGCCTTCTCAGTTCAATGGTTCACAGTTGGGAATAGTTTGTTTTTAATATCTCAGTTCATTTTGACCTATATGGGTAAATGAGAATTGAGCTGGAAATCAGAGGGTTGGTGCTAGCTGGTTGGAACTTCCAATACTCAATCATTTGTCTGTGGGCACTGTCTGGTTTCTTCCTTTAAAAGTAGCGATAAGCTGAAGCAAGCAAAAGAAGTTTATCCAAGAGCACTTTAGGAAAAAACAGGGCAATATGCATGTACTGAAATACCTCCCCCAATTATTTGGTCAGATTTCTTTGATACTGTGCAGGATTCATATGTAAGCTTCCCCACTAGTCTCCCCAAGTTTAAAACTTTTATGATCAAAGGTTCTCTTAACAGGTTAGGCTTAGTGTTATGGTTAGAGTTAGGGTTATAACTAGTGTTAGGGTTAGAGTTAGTTTTTTTTTCAACATTTTTGATACTTGGCAGGATTTATCTTTTTCCTACTCTTACTATGCTCTCCATGTTTGGGCCTCCTAGTAAAAGGGTTTACTCTCAGAAGCAGTTTTAATTCTCATGTTTCACCTCATTTTGCCATATAGCGGTGAATAAAAATGGAGCTGGACTCAAATAGAGTTTGTGCTAGCTGCTTGAATCTTCACACACTCAATCAGTTCTCAGTGCACATTTTCTTATTTGTTTCTTTTGGTAGTAGCCCAAAGCTGAATTAGAAAGAAACAGCTTTATCTGTGAGCACTTTAGAAGCAAGCTTCAATTTTTTGCATCGATTACTTTGATATTGTACAGGATTCATTCTTTTCCTACTCTTAGTAGGATATCCAAATTTGGGTTTTCAAGTTTTGCCACTTCATTATAAGGAAGAGTTTGAATTTTTAGGTTTCATTTATTATGGCCTATAGATCTGAATGAAAATGGAGCTAGAAATCAAACAGAGTTTGTACTAGCTTCCTGAAACATCACATACTCAATCAGCTCTTTGTTGGCACTCTCTGGTTTTTCCTTACCTTAATCTGAAGCATGAAAAACGATTTATCCATGAGCACTTTAAGAAAAAACAGAGAAATATAAATGTACTGAAATACCTCCCACAATTTTTCATCAAATTTATTGGATACTACACAAGATTCAACTGTTAAGTTGTGCCAAGTTTGGGACTTCTATGATCATGGGTACTCTAAACAGGTTAGAATTAGGTTAGGGTTGTGTTGGTTCTAGTGTTATAGTTAGAGTGAGTTTTGTTCAAATTAATTTGATACTTGGCATAATTTGTCTTTTACCTAGCCTTACTATTTTCACCAGGTTTGGGCCTTATCCCTTCAATGGTTTGCTCTCAGGAACAGTTTGTATTTTAAGGTTTCCTTCATTTTAACCTCTAAGGGTAAATGGAAATTGAACTTGAAATCAAACAGGGTTGATGCTCACTGCTTAAAACTGCACACACTCAATCAGTTCTATATGTGCACTCTGGTTTCTTCCTTGTGAAAGTTTCCCAAAGCTGAAGTATGCAAAAAAATCTTTATCCAAAAGTACTGTTGGAGACAACTGGGAATTACACATGTACTTAGCTACCTCCCCAAATATTTGGTCAGATTTCTTCGATATGCTCAAGGTTCATCTGTTAGCTTGCCCCACTAGGGTCCCTTAATTTGGGACTTCTATGATAAAAGGTTCTCTAAGCAGATTAGGGTTAGGTTTACAGTTAGGGTAAGGGCTAGGATTAAACCTAGTGTTAGGGTTAGAGTCAGTTTTGTTCATGTATCTTTGATACTGGGCAGGATTCATCTTTTACCTAGCCTCACAATGTTCCCTGGTTTGGGCCTTCTCAGTCCAATGGTTTGCTGTTAGGAACAGTTTGTATTTTAAGGTTTCATTTTATTTTGAAATATTTTGTTGAAAATAAATGGAGCATGAAATTGAACAGTATTGGTGCTAGCTGCTTGAAACTGCACACACTCAATCAGTTCTCTGTGGGCACTCTCTGGTTTGTTCCTTGTGAATGTTGTCCTCAGCTGAAACATGCAAGCAACTTTATCCCAGAGCACTTTTGGAGAAATCAAGGAAATATGAATGTACTGAAACACTTCCCCCATTTATTTGCTCCGATTTCTTTGATACTGTGCAGGATTCATCTGTTAGCTTGCCCCACTAGGGCAAGTCCCCTTAGTTTAGGACTTGTATAATCAAAGGTTCTCTAAAGAGGCTAGGGTGAGCTGTAGGGTTAGGATTAAGGATAGATCTAGTGTTAGGTTTACAGTAGTTTTGTTCAAATTTCTTTGATACTAGGTGGGATT
>NW_026002238.1:127307-139710 GCF_001458135.2 Marmota marmota marmota | reverse complement strand
GAAATCAAACAGGGTTTGTGCTAGATGCTTGAAACTTCACACACTTAATCAGTTCTCAGTGAGCATTCTCTGGTTTGTTTCCTGTGAAGTATTCCTAAGCTGAAGTAGAAAAAAAAACAACTTTATCTCTGAGTGCTTTAGGACCAAGCAAAATGCACATGTACTGAAAGAGCTTCTAATTTTTTTGGTCAGATTACTTTGATACTGTACAGGATTCATATTGACCAACCTTAGTAGGCTTCCCAAGTTTGGGCCTGAAGGTTCAATGTTTCAGTGTCAGGAACAGTTTGAATTTTTAGTTTTCACTACATTATGGCCTATAGGTGTGAATGGAAAGGGAGCTGGAAATTAAACAGTGTTGGTGCTAGCTGCATGAAACTTCACACACTCAATCACTTCACTGTGGGCATGTCCCGGTTTATTCCTTGTGAAACTACCTTAAGCCAAAGCATGAAAAAACAATTTATCCAAGAGCTCTTTAGGAGAACACAAGGGAAATAGGCATGTACTGAAACACTTTCCACAATTATTGGTCAGAATTTTGATACTGGGCAAGATTCATCTGTTACCTTGCCCTACTAGCCACTCCAAGTTTTTGACTTTTATGATCAAGCTCTATAAACAGGAAAGGTTTAGTTTTAGGAATAGGTTAGGGCTAGGGTTAGAACTAATGTTTGGGTTAGATTTAGTTTTGTTCAAATTTCTTTGATACTGGTCAGAATTCATCTTTTACCTAGCATTAACATGTTTCCCAGGTTGGGCTCTCTCAGGTCAAGGTTCACTGTCAGGAACAGTTTGTGTTTTAAGGTTTCACTTCATCTTGACCTCTATGGGTTAGCGTTAGGGTTAGAGCTATTGCTCGTTTTTTTTTTTTTTTTTGGACTAGTGCTATGATTAGGGCTAGATTTTGAATTAGTGTTAGGGTGATGTTTAGGCTTAGGATTAGGGTTAAATTTAGAGTTAGGGTTAGATCCAGGGTTAGGATTAGAGCTAGGGTTAGTGGTATGGTAAGGTGTTGGAACCGCCCTTCCGACAGAGGTTGAGGAGAATCACTAGACCAGCTAGTGAGTGTCTCCAGGCTGAGCGAGAGGCTGAGTGTCGAGACCCTGCCCGCCACCCAGCCTGGCAAAAATCACACCGAGTCGGGAGTTGAGTCAGCCAAGATGGTGCAGCAATTCAGTTTATTGTGGAGGGAGAAGACTTATATAGAGACAGGAGAAGGGAGGTGGGAGCAAAGGCAGGGGCCAGTCAGAGATCAGAGAGTCCCCCAGATTGGGGTAGCCTAAGCACCCCAGTTACAGAAACAGTGCCCCGTTACCCTAGTTACAGAAACAATACCCCATTAGATATGTGTGCCCCATTGCTGGGGAGTTATTCTTGGTGTTTGCGGAAGCCATATCTTGGGGCCATTCAGGCACGTATATGGAAGCCATTTCTCAAGCTCTAACTGTCATGTACATGGAGAATCACAAAACCAGAATCACAAGACTGGGGATTTCCAAACAGTGGTTTTTCTTCCTCTTTCCCCAGCGATTGCACTTCCGTGGTCAGCAGAGGTCCCAACAGTAAGGGATATTGTTAGAACTGTTGAAATGGCTAGGACGAGAGTTAGATTTAGGACTAGGCTTAGGGTTTGGTTTAGGGCTAAAGCTAAATTATGGCTATGATTAGGGCTAGGGTTAGTATTAGGTTTAGGCCTAGGGGTACGGCTAGGTTTAGGATTAGCATGGGGTTACGATTAAGTTTAGGGGAATGGGTGGGGATATAACTAGCTTTAGGGCTAGGGTGAGGGTTAGAATTAGGATTAGTGCTAGGGTTAGTGTCTAGGTTAGGATTAAGGTTAGGTTTAGGGCTAGAGTTTCTGTTAGGTTCAGGGCTAGAACTAGGGCTAGGGCTAATGTCAAGTCTAGGGTTATGATTAAGTATAGTTTTAGGGTTAGGTTATGCCTAGGTCTAGAGTCAGAGCTATGTTTAGGGTAAGGTCAGGTTTAGAGTTAGAGGTAATATTAGGGCCATGGTCAGGGTTAGCATTTGGTTTAGGTCAAAGTTTAGGGTTAGGGCTTGAATTAGTGTTAGGTTTAGGTTTAGTGTTAGGGTAATGGATAGGGTTAGGTTTGGGTTTCATTTAAGGTTTAGGGTAATGGATGGGTTATTTTTAGCAATAGGGTTAAGGTTAGCATTAGGTTAGGATTATGTTTAGTATAATGGATAGATTTAGAGCTAGGGATAGGTTATGGTTTGGATTAAGTCTAAAATTAGAGTTAGGTTTAGGGATAGGACTAGGTTTGGTTTACGGTAAGTGTTAAGTTTAGGGCTAGTGTTATGGTTACGTTAGGGTAAGGGTTAGTGTTTGAGCTAGGGTAATGGCTAGGGCGAGGTTTAGGTTTTCGTTTGGGTGTAGGGATATGTTTGTGGTTAGGGATTTGTTTAGGGTTTGGGTTATGGCTAGAGATTTCATTGCACTTAGGGTTAGTTTTAGTGTAATCGATAATGTTAGATTTAGAGTTAGAGTTAAGGTTAGGTTATATATCAGGCTAGTCTTAGGATTAGGTTTAGTGTAAGGCTTAATGTTTCAGCTAGCATTAGGATATGGTGAGATTTAGGTTTATGGTTAGGTCTTGGATACATTTATGGTTAGGGTTCAATTTAGTGTAAGGGATAGTGTTACAATTATGTTTAGGATTAGGTTTAGGGTAATTGACAGGGTTAGAACTATAGTTTGAGCTAGAATTAAGGTTAGGATAAGAGCTAGGGTTAGGGTTATGGTTTATGATAGGGCTATGGTAATGTTTAGGGTAAGGGTTTGGCTTTGAGCTAGGGTTAGGTCGAAGACAAGGGTTAGTGTTGGGGTTAGTGTTAGGGCTAGGGTTAGGGTTGGGGTTATACTTAGGTCTAAGTTTTCGCCTAGGATTATGGCTGGATTTTTTGTTAGGTTTAGGGCTAGGTTACGACTATGCTTAGGGTTAGGGCTACTATTAGATTAAGATTAGGGTTAAAATAGGGTTAGGGCTAGGGTTATGATTCGGGCTAGTATTAGGGTTAGGGTTATGGCTAGGTCTAGTGTTAGGACTAGACCTAGGGTTAGGGTCAGGTTTAGAGATAGGTTAATGGTAGGGCAGAGTCAGTGTTCCGGATAGGATTAGAGTTAGGGTTAGAGCCAGAACTAGGACTAGTGTTAGAGCTTGGGGTAGGGTAAGTGTTTAGTTTTGGTTAAGGGTTATTTTTAGGGCTAGATCTAGGATTTTGTTTAGGTCTAGGATAGAATTATAGATATATTTAGGATTAGTTTTGGTCTAGATCTAGTGTTAGGGTTAGGTATAGGTTTAGGCTTACTGATAGGGCTAGTTTTGGGGTTTGGTTTAGGGTTAGGGTCAGGTTTAGACCTAGGGTTGCTGTTAGGATCAGAATAAGGGTAAGGGTTAGGGTTAGAACTAGAATGAGGGCTAGGGTTAAGACTAGTAATACTGTTAGTGTTTAAGTTAGGCTAAGGATTAGGGTTAGGACTAGGGTTAGCATTTTGTTTACGGTTTGGCTTAGGGTAAGGGATAGGGTTAGACCTAGGGTTAGGGCTTGGGTTAGGGTTATGGTTAGGGCTAGTGTTAGGGTTAATATTAGGGTTTAAACTAGGTGTAGGACTAGAATTAGGGGTAGGATTTGTGTTAGGGTTAAGGCTAGGATTATGACAACGACAAATGTATAAACTAGGGTTAGAATTAGGGGTAGTTTTAGGGTTAAAAAGGGTTAAGGCTAGGTATGGTGTTAGGGTTAATTTAAGGTTAGGGTGATGTTTAGAGCTAGGATTAGTGTTAGGATCTGTGTCAAGTTCAGGGTTATTTTCAGAGTTAGGGTTAGGGCTAGGTGTACGTTTATGATTTGGTTTAGGTTAAGGGTTAGGGTTAGGGATATGGCTTGATTTTGTTTTAATACTAGGGCTAGTGGTAAGGCCAGTTTTAGGATTAGCCTTAGTGTTAGGGATAGTGTTAGGGTTTGGTTTAGGATTGTGGTTATGTTTAAATTTATAGTTAGGTTTAGATCCAGTGTTGGGCTAGGGCTAAGGATAGAACTAGGGCTAGGGCTAGGGCAAGAGTTAGAGTTAGTCTTAAGGCTAGGTTTAGGGTTAGGGTAGGACTAAATTAGGGTTAGTGCTAGGCTTATTGTTAGGGTTTGGCCTAGGTTTAGGGCAAGGTATATGGTTATGTTTAAGATTATGTTTAGGTTTAGGGTTACAGTTAGGTTTAGGGTAAGGGATGGGGTTATAGCTAGGATTAGGGCTAGGGCTAATTTCAGGTCCAGCTTTAAAGTTAAAGATAGTTTTAGGGTTAGGTTAGATATAGTGTATGTGTTAGGTTTAGGGTTAGGGTCAGGATTAGAGCTAGGGGTATTGTTTGGGTCAGGGTCGTTATTAGTGTTTGGGATAGGTTAAGGTTTAAATTTAGGGCTCGAATTAGAATAGGGTTAGGATTAGGTTAACAATATATTTAATTTTAGGTTTCAAGTTAGGTTCAGTGTAATGGATAGGGATAAGATTAGGGATATGGTAATGTTTGGGCCTATAGTTAGCATTAGGTTTAGGATTATGGTTAGGGTAATGGATAGGGTTAGAGCTAGGTTTAGAGCTAAGGTTATAGTTATTATTAGTGCTAGGTTTAGGGTTACAGTTAGGGTTAGGGTTAAAGCTCGGTTTAGGGCTCAGATTGGGCTAGGTTTTGGGTTAAGTTAGGGCTAGGGTTAGGGTTATGGCTAATGTAAGTACTAGGGTTACAATTAGGGCTAATTTTAGGGTTAGGGTTAGGGTTAGGGCTAGATCTAGTGTTATGTTTAGGGTGATTTTTAAAGCTAGGGTTAGTGTTAGCGTCAGAATCAGTGTTAGCGTAAGTTTTAGGGTTCTGCTTAAAACTAGAATTAGGGCGAGGGTTAGGGCAAGGTGTAGGGTTAAGGTTTGATTTAGGTTAAGGGCTAGGTTTAGGGCTATGGCTTGGTTTTGTATTAGGGCTAGGGCCAGAGTTAGGGCTAGTTTTAGGAGTAGCATTAGGGTTAGGGTTAGGATTAGTGTTAGGTTTAGGCTTAGACTTTGCATTAGGGTTAGATTTATCATTAAGGTTAGATCTAGGGTTAGGGCTAGGGCTAAGGAAATGGCTACAGTTAGGCCTTGGTTTAGGGCTAGGTTTAGATTCTCTATAAGGGATAGGCTTAGAACTATTTTTAGGGCTAGTGTGAGAGTTAGACTTAGTTTTAGGGCTAGGGTTAGGGTTAAGTTTAGGGATAGGACTAAGTTAGGTCTAAGATTAGGGATAGGGTTTGTTTTAAATTAGGCCTAGGTTTAAGGTTAGGGTTATGATTAAGGCTATGTTTAGTGCTAATATGGGCTAGAGTTTGTGTTCAGGTTAGGGCTAGGATTATATCTAGGGCTAATGTCAGGTCTAGGGTTATGGTTATGGGTAGTTTTAGGTTTAGGTTTTGGCTAAGTCTAATGTAAGGATTAGGTTTAGGGTAAGGGTAAGGTTAGAGCTAGGGGAATTATTAGGTTCAAGGTTATGGTAAGGGTTTCTTTTAGGTTTGATTTTAGTGTTAGGGCTCAAATTAGCATTAGGGTTATGGTTAGGTAAATGATAGGGTTAGATTTTATGGTTCAGGTTAATTTTAGGGTTATTGATATGGTCGGAGTTAGTGATAGGTTTAGGGTTAGGCCTAGGTTTAGCATTAGGGAAAGAGTTATGTTTAGGGTAATGGATACAGTTAGAGTTAAGATTAGGGCTAGGGTAATGGTTAGGATTAGGTATTGAGATAAGGTTAGGCCTAGAATTATGAGTTATAATTAGGTTAATGGATACAGTTAGAGCTAGGTTTACAGGTAGACTTATGGTTAGGATTAGGTCTTGAGTTAGTGTTAGGGTATGGGTTAGAACTAGGTTTTGGGTTAGTGTTATGTTTAGTGTTAGAGTTAGATTCTGAGCTATGATTAGGGTTAGAGCAAGGATTAGGTTCAGGGTTATGATTAGGGATAGGATTACGGTAGGTTGAGGTTTAATTTAGGGTTAGAGGAATGGTTATAATTAAGTTAGGGTTTGGGTTAGGGTAATAAATACAGTTAGATGTAGGTTTAGGGTTATAGACAGGGCTAGATTTAAGTTTAGGGTTAGGGTTAGGTCTACGGTTATGTTTAGGTTTATGGTAAGTGTTAGGGTTTGATTTATGGTTAGGGCTATAGCGAATAATAGCTTAGGGTTAGGTCTAGGGTTAGTTTTCTGTTTAGGTTTAGGATTATGGTTAGGGTTAAGGGTAGGATTACAATTAGCGTTAGGGTTAGGGTTAGGGTAATGGGTAAGTTTAGAGCTAGGATTAAGGCTTGTGTTAAGGTTAGGATTAGGACAAGGTTTAGGGTTAGATTCAGGAATAGTTTTAGGTTTATATTTATAGTAAGGGTTAGGTTTTGAGCTAGGGTTAGGAATAAGGCAAGGTTTAGGATTGGGTTAGGGCTAGGGTTAGGTTTAGGCTTATGCTTAGGGCTAGGTTGAGGCCTTGGATTTGCTCTCAGTTTTGTGTTAGGTTTAAGCCTAGGGTTAAAGCCGAGGGAATGTAAGAGCTAGGAATATGATTAGGACTAGTTTTAGGATTAGGGTTATGCCACGATCTAGTGTTAGGTTCAGATTTTCAGTTAGGGTCAGGTTTAGAAGTAGGTTTACTATTAAAGGCAGAGTCAGTGTTTGGGTTAGAGTTCAAGTTAAGGTTACCACCAGAATTAGGAGTAGGTTTAGGTCTAGGGGTAGGGTTATTGTTTGTGTTAGGATATGGGTTATTGTTAGGCCTAGGACTAGTTTTTTTTTTTTTTTTTTGGTCTAGGGCTAGAGATAAGGCTAGATTTAGGATTAGGTTTAGATCCATCGCTAATGTTAGGCTTTAGTCTAGTGTTAGGGTTAGGTTAAGAATTAGGTTTTGTGTTAGGGTCAGAATAAGGGTCAGGGTTAGTGTTCGGACTTGGGATAGGATTAGAGCTAGAATGAGGGCTAGGGTTAGGACTATTAATGAGGTTAGGATTCTGGTTAGCCTAAGGATTAGGCATAGGTCTAGGGCTACCATTAGGGTTAGGGATATTCATTGTGTAAATGATATCCTTAGAGCGAGAGTTAGTGCTAGAGTTAGGGTTAGGGTTCAATCCAGGTTTAGGGCTCAGATTAGGGCTAGATTTTGGGTTAGGGTTATAGCTAATTATAGGGCAAAGGCTAATGTAAGAACTAGGGTTACAATGAGGGTTAGTTTTAGGGTTCGCATTAGGGGAAGGTCTAGTGTTAGGATTAGGTTTAAGGTTACAATGATACTTAGAGCTAGGGTTAGTGTTAGTATATGAGTCAGGGTCAGAGTTAGGGTTAGGACTTGAATTAAGAATAGGTTTACTTTAGGGTTTTAATTTAAATTTAGGAGGGTGTTTAGAGCTAGGCTGAGGGTTAGGATATGAGTCAGGTTCAGGGTTAGATTTAAGGTTAAGTTTAGGATTCGAATTAAGGTTATGATTAGGTCTAGGTGTAGTTTTAGGATTTGGTTTAAGTTAAGGTTTATGGTTAGGACTATTGCTCAGTTTGTTTTACTGCTAGGGTTAGTGTTAGGGCTAGTTTTAACATTAGCATTAGGGTTAGGGCTATTTTTAGTGTTTGGCTTAGGCTTAGGGTTAGGGTTAGATTTCGAGTTAGGTTAGATCTAGGGTTAGGGCTAGGACTAAGGATAGGGCAAGGGTTATGGCTAGGGTTAGTTTTATTGTAATGGATAGGTTTACAAATAGGGAGAGGGCTAGTGTGAGAGTTAGAATTAGTCTTAGGTCTAGGGTTAGGTTTAGGTTTACATGTAAGTTAGTGGTATGGCCAGTGTTATGGTTTGCTCTAGGTTGAGGGTCAGTTTTAGACCTAGGGTTTGTATTAGGGTCAGAATAATGGTCAGGGTTTGCATAAGGGTTTGGGATAGGATTAGAGTGAGAGTGAGGGCTAGGGTCAGGACTATTGAGAGGATCAGTATTTTGGTTAGCCTAAGGATTAGGGATAGATCTAGGTTTACCATTAGGGTTACGTTTTCACTTAGGGTAAGGGAGAGAGTTAGAGCTAGGTTTACGGCTAGAGTTAGGGTAGGGTTAGGGTTAAAGTTAGGTTTAGGGTTCAGATTAGGGCTAGTTTTGTGTTAGGGTTAGGACTAGGGTTAGGGAAATTGCTAATATAAGAATTAGGGTTACAGTTAGGGTTAGTTTTAGGGTTAGGGTTAGGGTTAGGGGTAGTTTTAGTGTTAGGGTTAAGTTTAAGTTTAGGGTGATATTTAGACCTAGGGTTAGTTTTAGGATATGAGTCAGGGTCAGAGTTAGGGTTAGGACTCACATAAGGGCTATGGTTACTGTTAAGTTTTGTTTAAGTTTAGGATAGTGTTTCAAGCTAGGGTGAATTTAGCATATGAGTCAGTGTCAGGTATACTTTTAAGGTTAGAGTTAGGTCTCGAATATGGTTAGGTCTAGGTGTAGTGTTAGGGTTTGGTTTAAGTTAGGTTTAGGGTTAGGGCTATTGCTCAGTTTTGTTTTACTGCTGGTGGTAGGGTTAGGGCTAGATTTATGATTAGCGTTAGGATTAGGTTTAGTGTTAGCATGAGGCTAAGGCTTAGGTTTAGGGCTAGGACTAAGGTTTGGGCAAGGGTTAGGGCTAGGGTTAGGGTAATGGTAAGGGCTAGGATTAGAACCCACAATAAAAAATTAAAAAAAAAAAAAGAAGCCTTCTTGAATAATAATAAAAAAAAAAGAACTAGTGATAGGGCTAGTGTGAGAAGTACTGTTATTCTTAGGGCTAAGGTTAGGGTTAGGGTTAGGAATAGGGCTACATTAGGGTTAGGATTAAGTCTATGGTTAGTGTTCAGTTTAAGCATTTAATTAGGGTTAGATTTAGGATTTAGTTTAGGGTAAGGCATGGTGTTATGCTAGTTTTAGAGGTAGGGTGATGTTGAGATTAAAGGTTAGATATAGGGTTATGATTAAAGCTAGGTTTAGGGCTAGGATGAGGGCTAGGGTTTGTTCTAGGGTTAAGGCTAGGATTAGGAGTATGGCTAATTTCAAGTCTAGAATTATGTTTAAAGATAGTTTTAGGGTTAGGAATATGTGTACGTCTAGTGTAAGCTTTAGGTTTAGCGTTAGTGTCAGGTTTATGGCTAGGGGTATTATTAAGGTGAAGGTCTAGGTTAGGGTTTGGAATAGGTGAAGGCTTCAATTTGGGATTGAATTAGCATTAAGGTAAGGGTTTGCATAATGATCAGCTTAGAATTAGGGTTCATGTTAGGTTTAGGGAAATGGGTAGGGATAGTATTAGACATAGGGTTAGGTTTAGGCCTAGGGTTAGCATAAGGGTTAGGGTTATTTTTATGGTAATGTATAGGGCTAGGGCTAGTATTATGGTTATGATTAGGGCTAGAGCTAGGGTTAGGGTTAGATTTATTTTTAAAGCTCGGGTTAGGGCTTGGATTAGGGCTACGATTTGGGTTAAGTTAGTGGTAGGGTTAGCATTGCAGCTAATGTAAGTACAAGGGTTATGATTAGGGCTAATTTTATGGTTAAGATTAGGGCTAGGTTTAGTGTTAGGTGTAGTGTTAGGATTAGGGTGATGTTTAGAGCTACGATTAGTGTTAGTGTCAGAGTCAGTGTCAGGGTTAGCTTTAGAGTTCATCTTAAAACTCGAATTATGGCTAGGGTTAGGGGTAGGTGTATGGTTAGGGTTTGGTTTATTTTAAGGGTTAGGGATGGAGCTTATGGCTCGGTTTTGTTTTAGGGCTAGGGCTAGAATTAGGGCTAGTTTTAGGATTAATGTTAGGGTTAGGGCAAGTGTTAGGGTTAGGTTTAGGCTTCACGTCAGGGTTATATTTAGAGATAGATTATGATCTATAGTTAGTGCTTGGGCTATGGATAGGGCAAGGGTTAGAACTAAGTTTAGGGCTAGGGTTAGGGTTACGTTAAGGGATATGGTTAGAACTAGTGATAGGGCTAGTGTGAGAGTTAGATTTATTCTTAGGTCTAGGGTTATGGTTAGGTTTAAAGATAGGGTGAAATTAGGGCTAATATTAGGGCTAGGGTTAGTATTGGAGTTAGAGCTAGGGTTAGGGTTAGGGTTAGGATTAATCTAGGTTTAGGGCTAGGATAAGGGCTGGGGTCTTTGTTAGGATTAGGGCTAGGTTTAGGGCTAATGTCTGGTGTGGGGTTTCGGTTGAAGAGAGGACAATTTTAGGATTAGGTTTATGGCTAGGACTAGTTGAAGGGTTAGGTTTAGGGTTAAGGGTCAGGTTTAGAGCTAGGGGAATTATTAGAGTCAAGATCAGGTTAGAGTTAGGGTTTGGTTTAGAGTTAGGTCTAGGGATATGATTACAGTAGGGTTAGGGTTAGGATTGGATTAGGGCTAGCTTCATCAATAGGGGTAGTGTTAGGGTTAGAGTAATGGATATGATTAGATGTATGCATAGGGTTATTGTTAGTGTTAGATTGAGGTTTAGGTTTAGGGTTTAGGGCTATGGTTATGTTTAGATTTATGGTAAGGGTTTGGGTTTGAGCTAGAGTTAGGTCTATGGCAAGTGTGAGGTTTAGGGTTAGGTCTAGTGTTATTTTTCTGGTTAGGTTTAGGTTTAGGGTTAGGCGTAGGTTTATCAATAGGTTCAGGGTTAGTTTTAGGGTAATGGGTAGGTTTAGAGCTAGGTTTAGGGCTTGAGTTAAGTTTAGGATTAGTGCTAGTGTTAGGGGTATATATAGGGATAGGTGTAGGTTTATGTTTAGAATAAGGGTCAGGCTTTGAGCTAGGATTAGGACAAATCAAGTGTTAGGTGAGGGTTAGGGTTAGGGTTATGCATAGGCTTAGGACTAGCTCTAGGTTTTCTGTTAGGTTTAGTCCTAGGGTTAGGGATTTGGGTAATGTAAGAGCTAGGGTTATGATTAGGGCTAGTTTGAGGTTTAGGATTTTGGCTTGGTCTAGTGTTAAGTTTAGATTTTTGGTTAGGGTCAGGTTTAGAGTTAGTTTACTCTAAAAGGCAGGGTCAGTGTTTGGGTTAGAGTTAGAGTTAGAGTTACAGCCAGAATTAGAACTAGGTTTAGATCTATGGGTAGGGTTAGTGTTTGTGTTATGTTAAGGGTAACTTTAAGGGCTAGGGACAGGTTTTGTTTCGTTTTGAGCTAGTGTTATGGTTTGGTCTAGGGTTAAGTCCAGGATTAGACCTAGGGTTAGTGTTAGGGTGAAAATAATGGTCAGGAATAACATTAGGTTTTAGAATATGGTTAGAGCTAGAGTGAGAGTAGGGTTATGACTATTAATAGGGTTAGGTCTTTGGTTAGCTTAAGGATTAGTGAGAGGTCTAGGATTACCATTAGGGTTAGGGTTTCCCATTGGGTAAGGGATAGGCTTAGAGCTAGGTTTAGTGCTAGAGTTAGTGTTAGGGTTAGGGTTAAATCTAGGTGTAGGGCTCAGATTAGGGCTAATTTTTGTGCTAGGGTTAGGGCTAATGTTATGGCAATGGACAATGTAAGAACTAGGTTACAATTAAGGGGTAGGGGTAGGTCTGGTGTTAGGGTTAGGTTTAATGTTATGGTGATATTTATAGCTAGGTTAGTATTAGGATATAATTCTGAGACAGTTTTAGTTTTAGGTTTAGGACTCAAATAAGGGCTAGGATTACTTTTAGGGTTCAGTTTAAGGTGAGGGTAGCCTTTAGAGATAGGGTGACTGTTAGAATATGAGTCAGCATCAGGGTTAGTTTTAAGGTTAGGGTTATGACTTGAGTTAAGGCTAGGGTTACTTTTAGGATTCGGTTTAAGTTTAGGGTGGTGTTTAGACCTAGGTTGAGTGTTAGGATATGATTCCGGGTCAGGGTTAGTTTAAGGTTATTTTTTTATTGTTTGTTCAAAACATTACAAAGCTCTTGACATATCATATTTCATATATTTGATTCATGTGGGTTATGAACTCCCATTTTTACCCCGTATACAGATTGCAGAATCACATCAGTTACACATCCACGTTTTTACATATTACCATACTAGTGACTGTTGCATTCTGCTATCTTTTCTATCCTCTACTATCCCCCCTCCCCTCCCCTCCCATCTTCTCTCTCTACCCCATTTACTGTAATTCATTTCTCTCCCTTGATTTTTTTTCCCTTTCCCCTCACATCCTCTTATATGTAATTTTGTATAACAATGAGGGTCTCCTTCCATTTCCATGCAATTTTCTTTCTCTCTCCCTTTCCCCCCCACCTCTCATCCCTGTTTAATGTTAATCTTTTTCTCATGCTCTTCCTCCCTTCTCTGTTTTTAGTTGCTCTCCTTATATCAAAGAAGACATTTGGCATTTGTTTTTTAGGGATTGGCTAGCTTCACTTTGCATAATCTGCTTTAATGCCATCCATTTCACTG
>NW_026002238.1:0-125868 GCF_001458135.2 Marmota marmota marmota | reverse complement strand
TTTCTGTGTCCTCTATTCTGTACCATTGGTCCACCCGCCTGTTTTGGTACCAGTATCATGCTGTTTTTGTTACTATTGCTCTGTAGTACAGTTTGAAATGTGGTATCACTATACCTCCTGATTCACACTTCCTGCTTAGCATTGCTTTTGCTATTCTGGGTCTTTTATTTTTCCATATGAATTTCATGATTGCTTTGTCTATTTCTACAAGAAATTCTGTTGGGATTTTGATTGGCATTGCATTGAACCTATAGAGAACTTTTGGTAATATCGGCATTTTGATGATGTTAGTTCTGCCTATCCATGAACAGGGTATATTTTTCCATCTTCTAAGATCTTCTTCTATTTCTCTCTTTAGGGTTCTGTAGTTTTCATTGTATAGGTCCTTCACCTCTTTTGATATGTTGATTCCTAAGTATTTCATTTTTTTGAGGATATTGTGAATGGGGTGGTTGTCTTCATTTCCATTTCAGTGGATTTGTCACTGATATACAAGCAGGGGTGTCCATACTCACATAAAATAAAATAGACTTCAAGCCAAAGTTAATCAAAAGGGATAAACATGGACACTACTTACTGCTCAAGGGAACCATACACCAACAAGTCTTGACGATCATTAATATATATGCCCCAAACAATGGTGCAGCTGTGTTCATCAAACAAACTCTTCTCAAGTTCAAGAGTTTAAGGTTATTGTTAGGACTCGAATTAGGGCTAGGGTTAGGTCTAGGTTTAGTGTTAGGAATTGGTTTAAGTTAAGGTTTAAGATTAGGACTATTGCTCAGTTTTTTTTTTTAGAAAGAGAGAAAGAGAGAGAGAGAGAGAGAGAGAGAGAGAGAGAGAATTTCTTAATATTTTTTTTTCATTTTTTTAGTTTTTGGTAGACACAACATGTGTTTTTAAAATTATATTTTTATTGTTGCTAAGGATTGAACCCAGCACCTGGCTCATGCCAGGTGAATGTACTACTGCTTGAGCCACATCCTCAGTCCCTATTGCTCAGTTTTGTTTAGTCCTAGGTTATATGATTAACATTAGCATTAGGGCCAATATTTCTGTTAGGCTTGGGCTTAGTGTTAGTTAAGACTTGGAGTTAGGGTTAGATCTATGGTTAGGGCTAGGTCTAAGGATAGGGCAAGGGTTAGGGCTAGGTTTAGGGTTATGGTAAATAATAGGGATAAAACTAGAGATAAGGCTAGGGTGAGAGTTAGAGTTAGTCTTAGGGCTAGGGTTATAGTTACTTTTAGGGATAGGTCTAAATCAGGGCAAGAATTATAACTAGGGTTAGTGTTCAGCTTAGGCCTAGCATTAGGACTAGGTTTAGGGTTAAGTTTAGGGTAAGGGATGTGTTATAGCTATGATTAGAGGTAGAGTGAGGGTTAGAATTAGGATAAGGGCTAGGATTAGGGTTAGGGTTAGGGTTATGATTAAGGCTAGATTTAGGGCTAGGATGAGGGCTAGGGTTTGTTATAGGGTTAGGTCTAGAATTAGAGCTAGGGATATGTCAGGTCTAGTGTTACAGTTAGGAGTAGATTTAGGATTAGGTCTATGTCTTAGTGTATTAAATTTAGGGCAAGGGTCAGTTTTAGAGATAGGGGTATTTTTAGGTTCAGTGTCAGGGTTATGGTTTGTATTATTTTAAGATTTAGGGATAGGGTTCAAATAAGCATTTGGGTTAGAGTTAGGATTAGGTTAATGAATAGGGTTAGGTTTAGGGTTCAGCATAAGTTTAGGGTAATGGAGAGATTTAGGGTTTGCGATACGGTTAGGGTTAGGCCTAGGGTTAGCATTAGGAATAGGGTTATCATAAGGTTAATGTATAGGGTTAGAGTTAGTGTTAGGGTTAGAGCTAGGGTTAGGGTTATTGTTAGGGATATGTTTAGGCCAAAGTTTAGGCTTTGAACTATGGTTATGTCTAAGGTGAGGGTTAGGCTTAGGGTTAGAGCAAGGTTTAGAGTTAGAGTTATGCTTATAATAGGTTTAGGCCTTGGATTAGGGCTAGGTTTTGTGTTAGGTTTAGGTCTAGAGTTAGTGCTATGGGTAATGTAAGATCTAGGGTTCTAATTAGGGCTAGTATTAGGGTTAGAGTTATGGCTAATTCTAGTATTATGTTTAGATTTTGGTTTAGTCATTTTTAGAGCTAGGTTTAGTGTTAGTGTCAGAGTCAGTGTTCAAATTAGAGTTATGGTGAAAGCCAGAATAAGGAGTAGGGTTAGGTCTGGGGTAGTTTTATTGTTTGGTTTGGGTTAAGGTTTTTTTTTAGGGCTGGTACTAAGTTTTTGTTTAGATCTAGGGCTAGAGTTACTGCTAGATTTGGGATTAGGTTTAGGTCCAGGGGTAGTATTAGGGTTAGGTTTAGGTAAAAGTTTACTGGTAGGGCTAGTTTCAAGGTTCAGTTTAGGGTTAGGGTCCAGTTTATACGTATAATTAGTGATATGGTTAGAATAAGAGTGAAGTTTAGGGTTAGGATTTTTGTTAGGTTTAGGGCTAGAATGAGGGCTAGGATTTTGACTAGTAATAGGGTTAGTGTTTGATTTAGGCTAAGGATTACGATTAGGATTAGGATTAGCATTATGGATAGAGTTTTGCTTAGGATACGGGTTAGGGTTAAATCTAGTTTTAGGTCTTATATAAGGGCTATTTTTGTTTGGGGTTAGGGCTAGGGTTAGGACTAATGTTAATGTAAGAACTAGGGTTATTATTAGGGTTAGTTTTAGGGTTAGGATTTGGGCTAGGAATGGTGTTAGCATTTGTTTTATGGTTAGGGTTATATAGAGAGCTAGGTTTAGTTTTTAGATATGAGTCAGTGTATGGTTAGTTTTAGTCCTAGGACTCGAATTTGAGCTAGGGTTATGGCTAGTTGTAGGGTTAGGGTTTGGTTCAGGTTAGGTTTAGCGTTAGGGTAATGGCTCAGTTTTGTTTTATGGCTATGGCTAGGGTTAGGGTTAGTTTCATGATTAAGGATAGTGTTCAGCTAGTGGTAGGGTGAGGTTTAGGCTTAAGGTTAGGGTTAGATTTAGAGTTTATAACTTAATTTAGAGTTATGGATAGATCTAGGGTTAGGGCTAAGGTTAGAGTTAGTGTTAGGGTTACAGTAATGGACAGGTTTAGAAATAGAAATAGGGCTAGTTTGAGAGTTAGAGTTATTCTTAGGGCTAGAGTTAGGGATTTGCTTAGGGTTAGGGCTAAATTAGGGCTAGATTGGTGATAGGTTTAGTGTTAGGGTTAGGCCTGTGGTTAGGGCTAGAATTAGGGTTAGTGTTAGTGTTAGGGTTATGGTTAGTTTTAGGGGAAGGGATGAGATTATGGCTCGCTTCAGGGGTAGGGCAAGGGTTAAAGTTAGGTATGGGAATAGGGTGACTGTTTGGGTTAGGGTTAAGGCTAGGTTTAGGGCTAGGATGAGGGCTAGGGTTTGTGTTAGGGTTAGCGCTGGGATTAGAGCTAGGGCTAATGCCAGGTCTAGGTTTATGTTTAGGAATAATTTTAACTTTAGGTTTATGGCTATATCTAGTGGAAAGTTAGGTTTAGGGTAAAGGTCAAGTTTAGAGCTAGGTGTATTATTATGGTTAGAGTCCGGTTTAGTGTTTGGTTTAGGATAAGGTTTAGGGTTAGGGCTCACATTAGCATTAGGGTTAGGGTTAAAATAATGGATAGTGTTAGGTTTAGGGTTCAGATTAGGTTTAGAGTAATAGATAGGGTTAACGTTAGTGATACAATTAGGATTACGCCTACAGTTACCATTTGGGTTAGGTTTATGTTTAGGGTAAAGGATAGGGTTAGTGCTAGTGTTAGGGCTTGTGTTAACATTAGGATTTTGGCTAGGTTTAGAGATAGGCCTAGGGATAATGTTAGTGTTAGGTTTAGCAGAAGTGTTAAGGTTTGAGCTAGGGTTAGGGCTAGGGTGAAGGTAAAAGTAAGAGTCAGGGCTACGGTTAGGGTTAGGGTTAGGGTTATGGCTTGGGTTAGCATTAGGGTTAGGGTTATGTTAAAGTTAATGGATAGAGTTTGTGCTAGGATTTGTGCTATGGTTACAGTTAGGATTAGGGCTAGGTTTAGGGTTAGGTTGAGCATTAGGGCTATTGTTATGTTTAGGATAAGGATTAGAGTTTGAGTAGGGTTAGTGCCAGGGCCAGTATTAGGGTTAAGATTAGTGCTAGGGACAGGGTTAGGGTTATGCTTAGTTCTATGTTTAGGGCTAGGATTAGGGCTAGGTTGTGTGTGAGGTTTAGGGATAGTGTTAGGTGTATGGGTAATGTAAGAGCTAGAATTATGGTTATGGGTAGATTTAGGTTTTGTCTAGTGTTATGGTTAGTTTTCCAGTTAGGATAACGTTTAGAGCTAAGGTTTGTGTTAGGGTGTCTAGAGTTAAGTATAGGGTTATGGTTAGGGATAGATTTAGGGTTATGTTTATGGTGAAGTCTAGTGTAAGGGTTAGATTTAGGGTAAGGGTCAACTTTAGAGCTAGATGTATTATTAAGGTCAGGGTGTGGCTTATGGTTCAGTTTAGGTTAAGGTTTAGGTTTAGGGCTTTAATTAGCGTTAGAGTTAGAGTTACGGTTAGGGTAATGAATAGGCTTAGGATTAGGGTACAGGTTAGTTTTATGGTAATGGATAGGTTTACAGATTGTGATAATGTTAGGGTTAAGCCTAGGGTTAGAATTAGGATTATGGTTAGGGTAATGGATATGTTTAGAGCTAGGTTTAGGGCTAGGGTTATGGTTAGGTTTAGGGCTAGGGTTAGGGTAGTGTATAGAATCAGAGCTATGGTTAGTTCTGTGGTTAATGGTAGGATTAGGGCTAGGGTTAGTTTAGGGTTTGGGATAGAGCTAGGGTTATGTTTAGGGTAAAGGTTAGGCTTTGAGCTAGGGTTAGATCTAAGGGGAAGGGTAGGGTTAGGGTTAAGGCTATGGTTAGTTTAGGGTTACACTTAGGGCTAGGTATAGGCCTAGGATTAGGGCTAGGTTTCGTGTTATTTTAAGCCTCATGTTAGTGCCATTCTTAGTTCAGAGCTAGGGTTATGTTTAGGGATAGTTTTAGGGTTAGGATTATGGCTAGGTGTAGTGTTAGGATTAGGTTTTGAGTTAGGGTGAGCTTTGGAGCTAAGTTTATGTTAGGGTCAGGGTCAGTGTTCAGGTTAGAGTTAATTTTGGGGTTAGTGCCAGAATTAGGACTAGGGTTAGGTCTAGAAGTAGGGTTAGTGTTTGGGTTATGTTAAGGGTGATTGTTAGGGATAGAGCAAGGTTGTTGTTCAGGTCTAGGGCTAGATTTATGGCTAGATTTAGGATTAGGATTAGGTCTAGGACTAGTGTTAGGTTTAGGTTTAGGTATAGAATTACCAGTAGGGCTAATGTTATGGTTCGGGTTCAGGTTAGGGTCAGGTATAGACCTACGGTTAGGGTTAGGGTCAGTATAAGTTTTAGGGTTTAGAATTAGGGTTTGGGTTATGGTTAGAGCTAGAATGAGGGCTAGGTTAAAACTAGTAATAGGGTTAGGATATGGGTTAGGCTATGGAATAGTGTTAGGGCTAGGATTAGTATTTGGTTTATGGTTTGGCTTAAGGTAAAAAAATAGGATAAGAGCTAGGGTTAGGGAAGGGCTAGGGACTGGCTTATGGCTAGGGTTAGTGTTAGGGTTAAAGCTAGGGTTAGCTCTCAGATTAGGTGGGTTAGGTTAGGGGTAGAGTGTTAGGGCTACAGCTAATGTACCAAACTAGTGTGATGATTAGGGCCAGTTTTGGGGTTAGTGTTATGGCTAGGTAAGTGTTAGGGTTAGGGTTAGTGTTCATGTTAGAGTTAGCTTTAGGGTTAAAGCTAACCTTTAGGGTTAGGTCTAAGGGTAGGGTTAGAGTTTGGGTTAGGTTAAGGTTTATTATTAGGGCTAGGGCCAGGTTTTTGTTTATGTCTAGGGCTAGAGATATTGCTAGATGTAGGATTAGGTTTAGGTCTAGGGCTAGTGTTAGGGCTAGGTTTAGGAATAGGTTTGTTTCTAGTGCTAGTGTTAGGGTTCACTATAGGGTTAGGGTCAGGTTTAGACCTACGGTTACCATTAGAGTCAGAATAAGTGTCAGATTTGAGTTATGGTTAGAGATAGAATGAGGGCTAGGATTAGGATAGTAATGGGTTTAGGGTTAGGACTAGGGTTACTATTAGGTTTAGGGTTTTCTTAGTGTAAGGGATAGGGTTAGACCTAGGGTTAGGGCTACATTATGGTAGGGTTAGGGCTAGTGTTAGGATTAGGTTTAGTGTTAAAGCTAGGGTTAGGTTTCAGATTAGGGATAAATTTTGGTTAGAGTTAGGGCTAGGTTTAGAGTTACAGCCAATGTTTGCCGTAGAGTTATGATTTGGGCTAGTTATAAGAAATCCGGTTAAGACTAGGTCTAGTTTTAGTGTTAGGTTTAACATTAGGGTGATGTTCAGACCTAGGGTTAGTATTAGGGTCAAAATTTAGGTCAGGGGTAGTTTTAGGGTAAGGGTTTGGACTTGAATTAGGGCTAGGGTTAGGACTAGGTGTAGAGTTAGGTTTTGGTTTATGTTAAGCTCTAATGTTAGGGCTATAGCTTGGTTTTGTTTTAGGGCTAGGGCTATAGTTAGGGGTAGTTTTAAGATTAGCATTAGGTTTAGGACTAGTGTAGTAATCCTAACTCTAAATCTAACTCTAAATCTAAGACTAGCACTAGAAATAAAACTATTTCTAACTAACATTAACACTAGTCTTAGGTTTATAGTTAGATTTAGAGCTAGGATTAGATCTATAGTAAAGTCTGGGGCTAAGGATATGGCTAGCATTAGTACTAGGTTTATAGTTAGGATTAGGGTTATGATAAAAATAGGGTCACAACTAGGGATAGGGCTAGGGCGAGAGTGAGAGTAAGTATTAGGGGTAGGCTTAGGTTTTGGTTAGGTATAGGGCTTAATTAGGGCTAGGAATAGGGCTAGGTTTATGTTTATGTTTAGGCCTAGGGTTAGTTTTGGGCTTAGGTTTCGTTTAGTGTAAATATGGGGTTAGAGCTAGGTTTAGGGCTAGGATGAAGGTTAGAATTAGAGTTAGGGCTAGGGTTTCATTAGAGGTATGATTAAGGCTAGGTTCAGGGCTAGGATGAGGGCTAGGGTTTGTGTTTTGGTTAGGGCTAGGCTTAGTGTTAGGACAAATGTCAGTTCTAGGGTTATGGTTAGAGATAGTTTTGGGGATAGGGTTATGGTTATGTTTAGTGTAAGGGTTAGATTTAGGGTAAGGGTCAAATTTAGAGCTAGGGGTATTAGTAGAGTCAGGTTCATGTTTAGGGTTTTTTTAGGTTAGGGTTTATGGTTAGGGCTCAAATTAGCATTAGGGTTTGGGTTAGGGTAATGATAGGGTTAGGTTTAGGGTTCAGGTTATATTTAGCATAATGGATGGGTTTATGGTTAGACATAGGGTTAGATTTAGGCCTAGGGTTAGCATTAGAATTAGGGCTATGCATAGGGAAATTGATAAGGTTAGAGCTAAGTTTAGGGCTAGGGTTATGGATAGCATTAGGGCTAGGTTTAGGGTTAGAGTTAGGGTTAGGTTTAGAGCTATTGTTTGTTTTAAGGTTAGGGCTAGGACTACAGCTAGGGCAAATGTCAGATCTATGGTTACGTTAGGAATAGTTTTAGGGTTAGGTTTATGGCTAGGTCTAGCATAAGGGTTAGGTTTAGGGGTAGGGTCAGGGTTAGAGCTAGGTATATTATTACAGGAAGGGTCAGAGTTAGGGTTTGGCTTAGGTTAAGTTTAGGATTAGGGCTAAAATTAGCATTAGGTTTAGGGTTAGGGTAATGATGCGGTTAGGTTTAGGGTTCAGGTAAGTTTTAGGTTAATGAATAAGGTTAGGGTTAGCGATAAGGTTAGGGTTAGGCCTAGGGTTACCATTAGGGTTATGGTTATGGTTATGGTAATGGATAGGGTTAGAGCTAGTGATAGGTCTAGGGTTATGGTTAAGATTCTGGATAGGGTTAGGGTGAGGTTTAGGGCTATGTTTTGGATTAGAGTTAGGTTTAAAACTAGGGTTAATTCTCAAATAAGAGCTAGGTTTTGGGTTTGGTTTGGGCTAGGGTTGGGGCTATGGCTAATATATGAACTACTGTTAAAATTAGTGCCAGTTTTAGGGTTATGGTAAGAGTGATGTTTAGAGCAAGGGTTATATTTAGGGTCAGTGTGAGGGTCAGGGTTAGTTTTAGTGTTAGGTTTAGGACTCGAATTAGGGCTAAAGTTAATGCTAGGTGTAGGGTTAGGTTTTGGTTTAGGTTAAGGGTTACAGTTAGAGCTATGGTTCAGTTTTGTTTTAGGGCTAGGGCTAGGGCTAGGGTTAAGGCTAGATTTTGGATTAGCATCAAGGTCAGGGCTACTGTTAGAGTGAAGTTTAGGCTTAGGCTTAGGGTTAGATTTAGAGTTAGGGTTGATATATAGTTAGGGCTCGTGCTAGGGTTAGGGCTAGAGTTAGGGTTATGGTAAGGAATATGGTTAGAACTAGGGATACATCTAGGGTGAGAATTAGATTTCTTCTTTGGAGTATGCTTAGGGCGAGGGTTAGGGTTAGGGCTAAATTAGGGCTAGGATTAGGACTAGAGTTAGTGTTAGGGTTAAGCCTAGGGGTTGGGATAGGTTTATGGTTAGCACAGGGGTTAGGGTTAAGTTTAGATGAATGGGTGGTGTTATAGCTATGTTTAGGGCTAGGGTGAGGTTTAGAATTAGGAATAAGCCTAGGGTTATTGTTCAGTTTAGGATTAAGGATAGAATTAGGGCTAGAATAAGGGGTAGGTTTTCTGATAGGGTTAGGGCTAGGACTTGGGCTAGGAGAATATCAGGTCTAGGGTAATGGTTAATGATAGTTTTAGGGTTAGGTTATGGCTAGGTCTAGTGTAAGGGTTAGGTTTATGTTAAAGGTCAGGTTTAGAGCTAGAACTATTATTTGTGTCACGATCAGGGTCAGGGTTAGTGTTTGGTTTATGTTAAGGTTAAGTGGTTAGGGCTCAAATTAGCATTAGGGTTAGGTTTAAAGTTAAGGTAATGGAAGGGTTTACTTTAGGTTTTAGTTAAGGTTTAAGGTAATGGATGGGTTAGGTTTCAGCGATCGCGTTAGGGTTAGCATTAGGGTTAGGGTTATGTTTAGTTTAATGGATAGGTTTAGAACTAGGGTTAGGGCTAGGTTATGGTTTGGATTAAGTCTAGGATTAGGGTTAGGTTTAGGGATAGGGCTAGTGTTTGGTTTAAGGTAAGTCTTAAGGTTAGGGTAAGTGATAGGTTAGGGTTAAGGTTATGGTTAGTTTAGGATAAGGGTTAGTGTTTGAGCTATGGTTTGGGCTCGTGCAAGGGTTAGGTTTAGGTTCACTTCTGAGTTCAAGATTATGGTTAGAGTTAGATTTAGTGTTAGGGATAGGGTTTTAATTAGGGTTGGGGTTAGGGTTAGGGTAATGGATATGGTTAGTGCTACAGTTTGGGCTAGGTTAAAGTTAGGATTAGGGCTAGGGTTAGGATTAGGATTTAGGATAGGACTAGGGTTATGTTTAGTTTAAGGTTTAGGATTTGAGATAGGGTTAGGTCTAAGAAGAGAGTTAGGGTTAGAGTTAGGTTTAAGGTTAGGGCTAGGCTTAGGTATATGCTTAGAGCTAAGTTTAGGCCTAGGATGAGCTCTAGGTTTTGTGTTAGGGTTAGGGATAGGGTTAGGAATATGAGTAATGTAAAATGTAGGGTTATGTTTAGGGCTAGTTTTACGTTTAGAGTTATATCTAGGTCTAGTGTTAGGTCTAGGTTTTGGGTTAGTGTCAGGTTTAAAACTTGTTTAAGTGTTAGGATCAAGGTCAGTGTTCAAAATAGGGTTAGGTTTATGGTTAGAGCCAGAATTAGAACTAGGTTTAGGTCTAGGGGTAGGTTAAGTGTTTGATTTAGGTTAAGGGTTATTGTTAGGGCTAATGCTAAGATTTTGTTTAGGTTTAGGGCTAGAGTTATAGCTATATTTAGGATTAGCTTTGGGTCTACATCTAGTTTTAGGCTTAGGTATAAATATAGGATTACGGTAGGTTTAAAGTTAGGTTTTGGTTTAAGTTTAGGGTCAGGTTTAGACCTAGGGTTACCTGTAGGGTCAGATGAGGGTCAAGGTTAGGTTTAGAGGTATAATGAGGGCTAGGGTTAAGACTAGTATTATGGTCAGATTTGAAGTTAGGCTAAGGATTAGGGTTAGGACTAGGGTTTGCATTTGCTTTAGGGTTTGGCTTAGGGTATGGGATTGGGTTAGAGCTAGGGTTAGAGCTCGGGTTAGGGTTAGGGTTAGCTCTGGTGTTAGGGTTAAGATTAGGGTTTAAGCTAAGGTTAGGACTCGAATTAGGGGAATAATTTGTGTTAGGGTTAGGGCTAGTGTGATGACAATGTCTAATGCACAAACTAGGATTAAAATTAAGGCTAGTTTTAGGGTTACGGTTAAGGATAGGTCTAGTGTTTGGGTTAATTTAAGTTAGGGTGATGATTAGAGCTAAAATTAATGTTAGGGTCAGCATCAGGGTGAGAGTAATTTTTAGAGTTAGGGTTAGGGTTAGGTGTAAGGTTTGGGTTTGGTTTAGGTTAAGAATTTGGGTTAGGGATATGGCTTGGTTTTGTTTTATGGCTAGAGCCATTGCTAGGTCAAGTTTTATGATTAGCATTATGGTTAGGGGTACTGTTAGGGTTTGGTTTGGCTTATGATTACAGTTAAATTTAGAGTTAGGTTTAGATTTAAAGTTAGGTTTAGATCTAGAGTTAGGATAGGGCTAAGGATATAACTAGGACTAGGGCTATTGCAAGAGTTATAATTAGTCTTAGGGCTAGGGTTAGGGTTACGATAGGATTAAATTAGGGCTAGGATTAGTGCTAGGCTTAGTGTTAGTATTAGGCCTAAGGTTACGGCAGGAGTTAGGGTTAGGTTTATTGTTATGGTTAGGTTTATGGTAAGGGATGGGGTTATAGGTAGGTTTAGGGCTAGGGAGAGGGTTAGAATTAGGATTAGGGCTCGGCTTATGGTTCATGTTAGGATTAAGCCTGGGTTTAGGGATAGGATAATGGTGAGGGCTAATTTCAGGTCTAGGTTTATGGTTAAAGATAGTTTAAGGTTAGGTTTATGGCTACACTTTGTGTAAGTGTTAGGTTTAGAGTTAGGGTCAGGTTTAGAGCTAAGGGTATTATTAGGGTCATGGTCATGATCGTGTTTTTGATAGTTTAAGGTTTAAAGTTAGGACTCGAATTGGCATTAAGGTTTGGATCAGCATAATGATAGGGTTAGGTTTAGGTTTCAGGTTAGATTAAGGGTAATGGATAGAGTGAAGCTTAGGGATAGGGTTAGGTTTAGGCCTAGGGTTAGCATTAGGGTTAGGTTTATGGTTAGGATAATGGATAGGATTAGATCTGGGGTTACAGCTAGGGTTATGTTTACAATTAGTGATAGGGTTAGAGTTAGGTTTAGGGTTAAAGCTAGGGTTAGGGCTCGGGATAGGGCTAGGGCTAATGTAAGTACAAGGGTTATGATTAGGGCTAATTTTAGTGTTAGGGGTTAGGACTAGGTCTAGTGCTGGGTTTAAGTTTAGGGTTAGGGTGATGTTTAGACCTAGGGTTAGTGGTAAGTTCAGAGTCAGGTTGAAGGTTAGTTTTAAGGTTTGGCTTAAGATTAGAATTATTGCTAGTGATAGGGCTAGGTGTACGAATAGTGCTTGATTTATGTAAGGATTAGGGTTAGGTCTATGGCTCTGTTTGTTTTAGAGCTAGGGTTAGGGTTAGGGCTAGGGTTAGGTTTATGCTTAGGCTTATTGTTAGGGTTATATTTAGAGTTAGGGTTAGATCTAGGGTTATGGCCAGGGATACGAATAGGGCTAGGGTTAGACCTACGGTTCAGGCCAGGATTAGGCTTCCAGTAAATTATAGGGTTAGAACTAGAGTTATTGCTAGGGTGAGAATTAGAGTTAGTCTTTGGGCTAGGGTTAGGGTTAGGGATAGGAACAGGGCTAAATTAGGGCTAAGATTAGAGATAGGGTTAGTATTAGGGTTAGGCCTAGGGTTAGGGTTAGGGTTATAATTAAGGCTATGTTTAGGGCTAGGATAAGGACTAGGGTTTGTGCTAGGGTTAGGGCTAGGATTATGGTAGGGCTAAAGTCAGGTCTAGGGTTATGTTTAGGGATTGTTTTAGAGTTAGGTTTATGGCTAAGTCTAGTGTAAGGGTTAGGTATAGGGTAATAGTCAGGTTTAGAACTAGGGAAATTATTAATGTCAGAGTCAGGGTTGTGCTTTGGTTTAGGTTTGAGTTTAGGGTTAGGGCTCGAATTAGCATTAGGGTTAGCATTTGGGTAATGATTAGGTTAGTTTTAGGGTTCAGGTTAAGTTTAGGTTAATTGACAGTTTGGGGGATACTGGTAGGGTTAGGATTAGGCCTAGGGTTATATTAGCATAAAAGGTAATGTTTAGGGTAATGGATACAGTTAGAGTTAAGGTTATGGCTAGGGTATGGTTAGGATTAGGTCTTGAGTTAGGGTTAGGGTGAGGGTTAGAACAAGATTTAGTTCTAGGGTTATATTTAGGGTAAGGGTTAGGTTCTGAGCTATGGTTAGGGCTAGGCTGGGAGTTAGCTTCAGGGTTAGGTCTAGGGATAGGTTTACCATAGATTTTGGGTTAGAGTTAGGGTTAGAGTTAGACCTAGAATTAGTGGTAGAGTCAGTATAAGGGTCAGGGTTAGGGTTAGAATTTGGGATAGGTTTAGAGCTAGAATGAGAGCTAGGGTTAAGGCTATTAATAGAGTTAGGGTTTTGTTTAGCCTAAGGATTAGGGATAGGTCTAGGGTTACCCTTAGCTTTAGGGGTTTGCTTAGGGTAAGGGATTGTTTTAGAGCTAGGTTTAGGGCTATGTTTAGGGTTAGACTTAGGGTTAAATCTAGATTTAGGGCTCAGATTAGGGCTAGTATTTGTGTTAGGTTTAGAGATAGGATTAGGGCCATGGCTAATGTAAGAACTAGGGTTAAATTTATGTTAGTTTTAGTGTTATCATTATGTTTAGTGTTAGGGTTAGGTTTAAGTTTAGGTGATATTTATAGCTAGGGTTTGTGTTAAGATAAAAGTCAGGTCAGGGTTAGTTTTAGGATTAGGGATAGAACTCGAATTATTGATAGGGTTATTCTTAGCATTCAGTTTAAGGTTTAACTTGAGGGCAGTGTTTAGAGCTAGGTTGATTGTTAGGCTATGAATCAGGGTCACTGTTAATTTTAAAGTTACTGTGAGAACTCGAATTAGGGCTAGGGATAAGTCTAGGTTTAGTGTTAGGGTTTGGATTAAGTTAATGTTTATGGTTAGGGCTATTGCTTGGTTTTGGTTTAGTTCTAGGGTTAGGTTTAGGGATAGTGTAAGTGTTAAGCTTAGGCTTAGGGTTAGGGTTAGATTTAGAGTTAGGGTTAGATCTAGGGTTAGGGCTGGGACTAAGGATAGGGCAAGGGTTAAGGCTAGGGATAGGGTTATGGTAAGGGATAGGGTTAGAACTAGGGATAGTTATAGGCCATGATTTAGGGTGAGTCTTAGGGCTAGGGTTAGTGTTAGGGTTGGAGATAAAGCTAAATTAGTGCTAGGATTAGGGCTAGGTTTATTGTTTGGCTTAAGCTTAGAGTCAGGGTTAGTGTTAGGTTTAAAATAGGGTAAGACATGGCATTATAGCTAGGTATAGAGGTAGGGTGAGGGTTACAATTGGGTTAGGGGTAGGGTTAGGGGTAGGGTTATGATTAAAGCTAGGTGTAGGGCTAGGATGAAGGCTAGGGTTTGTTTTAGGTTTAGGACTAGGATTAGGGCTAAGTCTAGGGGTAATTTCAGGTCGAGAATTATGGTTAAAGATTTTAGTTTTAGGGTTAGGATTATGGCTTTGTCTAGGGTAAGGGTTAGGTGTAGTGTTATGATCAAGTTTAGAGCTAGGGGTTTTATTAGGGTTAAGGTCAGGGTTATTGTTTGGGATAGGCTAAGGTTTAAAGTTAGGACTTGAATTAATGTTAGTGTTAGGGTTAGGGTAATGATAAATTTAGGTTGTAATTAAGGCTGTTGAGGGATAAGATAAGGGCTAGAGTTTGTGTTAAGATTTGGTCTAGAACTATGGCTAGGGCTAATGTCGAGTTACAGTTAGGGATAGTTTTAGTGAAATGTTTACGGCTAGGTCTATTGTAAGGGTTAGGTATAGAGTAAGAGTCAGGTTTAGAGCTAAGGTAATTATTAGGACCAGGGCCAGTGTTAGGGCTTGATTTAGGTATGAGTTTAGGGTTAGGGCTCAAATTAGAGTTAGGGTTAGGGTAAAGGTAGGATTAGGTTTAGGGTTCAGGTAAGGTTTAGGGTAATTGATAGTTTGGGGGATAGTGATAGGGTTAGGATTAGTCTTAGGGTTAGCATTAGGATAAGGGTTATGTTTAGGGTAATGGATACAGTTAAGGTTAGGCTAGGGTTATGGTTAGGATTAGGTCTTGGGTTAGGGTTATGGTGAGGGTTAGGATTAAGGCTAGGTTTACGGCTCAGATGAGGGTTTGTGTTAGGGGTAGGGCTAATGTCTGGTCTAGTATTGCAGTTAAGGGTTGTTGTAAGGTTGGGTTTTGAATAGGTCTACTGTAATAGTTAGGTTTAGGGTAAAGGTCAGGTTTAGAGGTAGTTGTATTATTATGGTCAGAGTCAGGATTAGGGATTGGTTTTGGTTAAGGTTTAGAGTTAAGGCTCAAATTAGCATTAGGTTTAGAGTAATGGATATGAACCCTAAGGGTTCAGGTTAGTTTTAGAGTTTTGAATGGCCTTAGGGATAGCTATACAGTTAGGTTTAGTCCTATTATTAGCATTTGGGTTAGGCTTCAGTTTACGGTAAAAGATAGGATTACAGCTAGGGTTAGGGCTATGTTTATGGTTAGGATTAGTGCTAGTGTTAGGGTTAGGGTTAGGCCTAGGGGTAGAGTTAGGTTTAGGGTGTTATGGTTGGAGCTATATTTAGGGTTAGGGAGAGGGTTAGGGTTAGAGCAGGTCTACGGTAAATGTTAGGGTTAGGGCTACATTTATCATTAGGGTTAGGGTTAGAGTTACGGTAGTGGATAGAGTTAAAACTAGGGTTTGGGCAATGGTTATAGTTAAAATTAGGGTTAGGGTTAGGGTTAGGGATAGGGCTATGTTAATGTGTAGGGTTAGGATTAGGACTCAGTTGAGAGGTAGTGTTAGGGTTAAAGTTATTAATTCAAATTTCTTTGATACAATCCAGGATTCATCTTTAGCTAACTTTACTCTGTTTCCCAGGCTTAGGCATTTTGGTTCAACGTTTTGGTGTCCGGAAAAAATATTTTCATTTTACTTCATTTTGACCTATATGAATAAATGTAAATGGACCTGGAAATCAAACAGGGTTTATGCTAGCTGCTTGAAACTGCACACACACCCTCAATTCTTTGTGGGGACACTCTCATTCATTCCTTGTGAGTGTAGGTCTAAGCTGAAGCTTGCAAAAACAACTTAATCTGAGAGCCCTTTAGGAGAAAGCAGGGAATATGCATGCATTGAAATTCCTCCCATAATTATTTTGAAAGATTTGTTTGATACTGAGTAGGATTCATTATTCATCTTGACCCACAAAGCTCTCCAAGTGTGAGAATTCTAGGATCAATGGTTCTCTAATCAGGTTAGGATTAGTGTTAGTTTTGGGTTAGGGGAAGTGTTAGATGAAGTGTTAGGGTGAGAGTAAGTTTTGTACAAATTTCTTTGATACTTGGAAGGAGTCATCTTTTACCTAGCCTTAATATGCTCCTCAGGTTTGGGCCTTCTCATTTCAATGGTTCGCTAACAGGGGCACTCTGTATTTTAAGGTTTCACTTCATATTGATCTATATAGGTAAATGAAAGTGGAGGTCGAAATCAAACTGGGTTGGTGCTAGCTGCTTGAAACTTCAAGCTTTGAATCAGTTCTTTGTGGGAACTCTCTGGTTTGTTCCTAGTGAAAGTAGCCCTAAGATAAAGATGGCAAAAAACAAATTTATCTGAGAGCCCTTTAGCAGAAAACAGAGAAATATGCATGAGTTGAAATACCACTTCAATTATTTGGTCATATTTCTTTGGTACTGCATAGGATTCATCTGATAGCTTAGCCCCCTAGGCTCCCCATGTTTGGGTTTTCTAGGATAAACAGTTTTTCAAACACGTTAGGATTTTTGTTAAGGACAGTGTTAGGGCTATTGTTTGAGCTAGTATTAGGATTAGAGTTAGTTTGGTTCAAATCTCTTTGATACTGGGCAGGATTCATTTTTCTCCTATCCTTCCTATACCCCAAAGGTTGGGCCTCCTAGGTTCAATGGTTCACTGTAAGGAATAGTGTGTATTTTAAAGTTTCAGTTCATTTTGTCCTATACAGGTAAATGGAAATGGAGCCTAAAATCAAACAGCCTTGGTGCTAGCTGATTGAAACTTCACACACCATCAATTCTCTGGAAGCAATCTCTGGTTTGTTCTTGTGACAGTAGTCCTAAGCTGAAGCATGTAAAAACAACTTTATCCAAGTGTCCTTTAGGAGATAACAGAGAAATATGCATGTACTGATACACTCCATCAACTTTTTGGATAGATTTCATTGATATTGTGCAGTATTCATCCCTTAGCTTTTCCCACTGGGCTGCCCAAGTTTGGAAATTTTACAGTCAAAGGTTTCATAAAAAAGTTAGGGTTAGGGGAAGAGCTAGGGTCAGAGGTAGTGTTAGGGTTAGAGTTAGTTTTATTCAAAATTCTTTGATACTTGTCAGGATTTATCTTTTAGCTAGATTTACTCTCTTCCCCAGGTTTAGAACTTCTCTGTTCACAGATTCACTCTCAGGAACATTTTGTATTTTAAGATTTCACTTCATTTTGACCTATACGGGAAAGTTAATGGAGTTGAAAATCAAACAAGGTTTGTGATAGCTGCTTGAAACTTCACACACTCCATCAGTTCTCTGTAGAAACTCTGGTATGTTCCTTGTAAAAGTAGGGCTATGATTAAACATGCAAAAACAACTTAATCTGAGAGTCCTTTGGGAAAAAAACAGGAAAATATGCATGTACTGAAATACCGCCCATAATTATTTGGTCAGATTTGTTTGACGTTGCATAGGATTCATCACTTAGCTTGCCCCACAAGGCTCCCCAAGGATGGGGATTCTATGATCAATGGTTTTCTAATCAGGTTAGGGTTAATATTAGGTTTAGGGTTATAGCTAGGGCTAGGGTTAGAGGTAATGTTAGGATGAGAGTTAGTTTTGTTCAAATTTTTTTGATACTGGGCATGAGTCATCTTTTATCTAGCCTTAGTATGCTCCCAAGGTATGTTCTTCTCAATTCAATGGTTCACTATCATGAACACTTTGTATTTTAAGGTTTCCCTTCATGTTGACACCTATGGGTAAAAGGAAATGGAGGTGGAAATCAAACAGGCAGTCCTTCCCCTAAACCTAACCCTAAACCTAACCATAAAATAGCCCTAATCCTAGGCCTAAACGTAACACTAATCCTAAGCCTATTCCTAGCCCTAATTTACTCTTAACCCTAACCCAAACTCTTGTCCTAAGACCAACTCTAACTCTTACCATAGCCCTATTCCTAGTTCTAACCCTATCCTTCACCATAGCCAAAACACTAGCCCTAATCTTAGCTCTAACCCTAGCCATAGCACTAACCCTAGAATTAACAATAACTCTAAATCTACTCCTAAGCCTAAACTCACCCTACCAGTAGCAATAACACTATCGATAAATCATAAAACTTCCCTTAAATTTAGCTTTAGTCCTAAAAAAAATGAGCCAAAACCCTAAACCTTAACCTAAACCAAATCCTCACCCTACCTCTAGCCCTAAGCCTACCCCTAATTTGAGTCCTATCCCTAACCATAAAATGAATCATGATTCTGACTCTGACCCTAACACTATTCCTAGTTAAAAACTACACCCTAAACCTAAACATAATCCTAAAACTATACTCAGTCCTAAATGTAACCCTAAAACTAGCCCTCATCTTAATCTTAGTTCTAACATTAGCCATATCCCTAATAAGAGCCCTAATGTAACCCAAAACCTAACCCTAATCCAAGAAACAACCCTAGCTTTAACCCTAAATTGAACCCTAAACCTGTCCCTAACCCTTACCCTATACCTAACCCTAACTTTAATCCTTGCACTAAACCTAAACCTAACCCTACCCTATCCTGACTCTAAACATAAGCCTAGCTCTAACCCTAGGTCTAACCCTGTCCATTATCCTAACCCGAACACTAACCCTAATGCTAATCCTCAGCCAGACCCTACCATTATGCCTAAACCTAAACTACCCATTACCCTATAACTAACCTGAACCTAACCCTAAAAATATCATTACCCTAACTGTAATCTTAACCCTAATGCTAACTCGAGACCTAAAACTAACACTGAACCTAAACCTAAACATAACCCTAACCCTGACACTAACCCTTATCATAACATTAACCCTACAGATAACTCTAAACCTAACCTGAATGCTAACCGTAACAATAACCCTAAGCCTAACCCTAACACTAGCAATAACACTAACCCTATTCCTAAGCCTAACCCTAAATATAACACTAACCCTAACCCTAAACCTAACACAAAACCTAAACCTATCCCTAACTCTGACACAATTGTTAACCCTAATTCTAACCTACTCCTAACCCTAACCCTAACACGAACACTAACAGTAACCATAATAATAACCATAACACTAACCCTAACCCTAACACTAACACTAATCCTAAACCTAATCCTAAACCTAACACAAAACTAAACACAAACCCTAACCCTAACCCTAAAACTTACCCTAATCCAAACCTAACCATAACACTAACACTAACCCTAACAATAAACCTAATGCAAAATCTAACACTAACACTAACTCTAATCCTAACCCTATCCTACCCTTAAACCAAACCTAACATTTTCCATAACCCTAACCATAACCATAAACCTAACCTTAAACCTAAACCTATCACTAACCCTAATCCTAACCCTAACACTAACCTAACACTAACCCTAACACTAACACAAATTTTATCCCTAACCCTAATCCAAACACTAAGGCTAATCCTAACATTAACCCTACACCCATCCTTAATGCTAACCCTAACACTAACCCTAACCCTAACCCAACCTAAAACTTAACCTAACCCTAACCAAAAATCTAACACAAACCCTAACCGTACACTTAACCCTAACACTAACCTTAACCCTAATGCAAATACCAATCATAATCCCAACCCTAACAAAAAACCCTAACCCTAACCAAAACACTAAACCTAATCCTAACCCTAACCCTAAAATGAACCCTAAACCTAAGACAAACCCTAACCCAAACCATAATTCTAAACTTAACCTAACCATAACCCTAACCACAAACTAACTCTAACCCTAACCCTAACAGTAACCCTAAAACTAATCCTAACCCTAACCCTAACTCAACCCTAATTCCAAACCTATAACTATCAGTGACCCTAACTGTAAACATAACCCTAAAACAAACACTAACCCTAACCCTAACATTAACAATAACCCTAACACAAACCATAAACCTAACACTAAACTTAAACTTAAAACTAACAGTAACCCTAACTGTAACTCTAACACTTACGTTATACCTAACAGTAACCCAAATTCTAATGCTAATCCTATCTGTAACCCTAACCCTAACCCTTAACCTAACCCTTAATCAAACCCTAACCCTAAAACTAACCTAACTGTTAAACTAACCCTAACCCTTACCATAACCCTAACCCTAACACTTACCCTAACTCTAAGCCTAACCCTAACCTTAAACCTAATACTAAACCTAAACCTAACCTTACCATAACCCTAAACCATAACCTAACACAAACAATAAATCTAACCCTAACCCTAACAATAACAAGAATGCTAAAAGGAAACCTAATCCTAATCAGAAACCTAACCCTAACAATAACCCTAAACATAACACTAACGCTAAAACTAACCCTAACACTAAACCTAATGCTACCTGTAACACTAAGCCTAAACCTAACCCTAATGCTAACCCTAATACTAACCTGATGCTTAACCATAACCCTAAACATAAAAATAACCCTCAACCTAACCCTAATTCTAAACCTAACAATAACCCTAAACCTAAACCTAACACAAACCCTAACCTTAAACCTAACCCTAGCCCAAACCTAACCCTAACCCTAACAATAACCTGAAAACACAAACTAACACTAACACTAAACCTAACCATAAGCCTAATCCTACCCGTAAAACTAAACTAACACTAAACCTAACCTTAACCCTAACATAAAACCTAACAATAATCTTAACACAACCCATAAACCTATCCCTAACTTAAACCTAAAACTAACAGTAACCCTAACCATAGCACAAACACTTACCTTACCCCTAACAATAACCCTAATTCTAATCCTAATCCTATCTGTTACCCTAACCCTAATCGTAAACCTAACTCTAAAACAAACCCTAACCCTAAACCTGAACCTATCTCTTAAACTAACCCTAACCCTTACCATAACCCTAACCCTTACACAACCCTAACCTTAGCACTTCCCTAACACTAAGCCTAACCCTAACCCTAAACCTAACACTAAACCTTACCATAATCCTAAAGCTTACCCTAACCTGAACATTAAACCTAACCCTAACCATAACAATAATAGTAATGCTAAAACCAAACCTAACCCTAATCAGAAACCTAACCCTAACAATAACCTTAAGCATAACACTAACCCTAAACTAACCCTAACACTAAACCTAATGCTAACCGTAACACTAAGCCTAAAACTAACCCTAACGCTAACCCTAACACTAACCCTGTACTTAACCATAACCCTAAACATAATAATAACCATTACCCAAACCCTAATCCTAAACCTTACAATAACCCGAAACTGAAGCCTAACACAAACCCTAACTCTAACACTAACCCTAACCCAAACCTAACCCAAACCCTAAACCTAACACTAACCTGAAAACACACACTAACACTAACCCTAACCATAACCCTAATCCTACCCATAAACTTTACCTAACACTAAACCTAACCTTAACCCTAGCATAAAACCTAACAATAACCCTAACACTAACCATAACCATAAGCCTAACCAAATCCTAATTGCAACCCTAACCCTAACTTTAACCCTAAAACTAACACTACCCTAAGCCTTCATTTAACTCCAAACTTAGCACAATTGTAAAACTAATCCTAACTCTAACCCTAACCATAACACTAACCATAAACCTAACACCAACCCAAACACTAACGCTAACACTAAACCTAACCATAATGGTAACCCTAACACTAACCCTAAATCTAACCCTAATGCTAACCCTAACCCTAATCTTAACCCTAAACCAAACCTAAATCTAATCCTTACAGTAATCACAAACCTAAACTTAACCACAACCATTTCACAAACCCTAACACAAACCACAAAACTAAACCGAACCCTAACATTAACCCTAACCCTAAACCTAATATTAACACTAACCCAAACCCTAACAAACATTAACCCTAACCCTAACCCTAAAACTAACCATACCCTAAACCTAACCATAATTGTAACTGTAAACCAAAACCTAACCTAACCCTAACCCTAACACAAAACCTAACCCTAACCTTAACAGAGAACCTAACCCTAACCCTAAACCTAACTCTAACACTAACCCTAAGCCTAACCCTAACTCTAACCTAAACCCTAACAAAAACCCTAAACTTATCCCTAACCCTAAAACTAAAACTAACCATAACTCTAAACCTAACCCTGAAACTAAACCTAACACAAACTCTAACGCAAAAATTAACACTGACACTAACCCTAACACTAACCTTAATCCTACTTGTAAACCTAAATTTACACTTACCTTGAACCTAACCTTAACACAAACCCTAATCCTTACCCTAACACTAAACCTAACTCTAACCCAAATCCAAACAGTAACCCTAACTCTAACCCTAAACCTCACCATAACATTAACACAAAATTTAACACTAACCTTAAACCTAACCTTAACACTAAACCTAATTCTAATCCTAACACTAAATATAACCTAACCCTAAAACAAACCCTAACCCTAGCACTAACACTTAACCTAACTTTAACCATAACCCTATCCCAAACTGTAACCCTAACTCTAAACCTAACCCTAATCCTAATCATTACCATAACCCTAACACTAACCCTAACATTAAACCTAAACATAATTCTAATGCTAACCATAAGAGTAACTCTAACCATAACCCAAGCCGTAGATTAACCCTAACCCTAGGCAAAAACTAACACTATCCCTAACCATAAACTTAATTCTAACACTAACCCTAACCTTAAAACTAACCCTAATTCTAACACTAACACAAACATTAACCAAAATCGTAAAACTAACCCAAAACTTAACCCTAACTAAATCACTAACCCTAACCCTAACACTAAGCCTAACACTAAGCCTAAAACTAATCATAAACCTAACCCTAAAAATAACACTAACCCTAACCCTAAACTTAACACTAACCCTAACCCTAAACTAACCCTAATGCTAAACCTAACACTAACCCTAAACTTAACTATAATGTTAACCCTAACACTAACCCTAACCCTAACCCCACCCTAACCCTAACCCTAACCCTAACCCTAAATCTAAAAATAACCATAGCCCTAACCAAAACCTAATGCTAATCCTAAACTTAATCATAATGCTAAACCTAACAATAACCCTACCATAAATCCTAACCCTAATCATAATGCTAACAATAACCCTAACCCTAATCCCAACCCTAACACTATCCCTAACATTAACACTAACTGAAACTTTTCCACAAACACTAACACTAACCCTAACCCTAATCCTAACACTAACTCTAACCCTAATCCTAATGGTAACCCTAACGCTATCCCTAAACCTAACCCTAACACAAACCCTAACCACAACCCTAACTCTAACACTAACACTAACCCTAAAACAAACCCTAATGCTAACCATACCCTAACCCTAACTTAACACTAACCCTAACCTAAACCTTACACTAACTATAAAACTAACACTGACTCTAAAACTAACCTTATCCCTAAATCTAAAGATAAACACTAACAATAATCTTAACCCAAAGCCTAACCCTAAATTTAACCCTAACACAAACCTCAACACTAAACCTCACCTAAACCTAAGCCTAACCATAAACCTAACCTGAATCCTAACTGTAACTATAAACCTAACCCTAACCCTAAACTTCACCCTAACACAAACCCTAACACTAACCCTAACACTAAACTTAACACTAATCCTAACACTAACCATAAAGCTAACCCTAATACTAACTATCCGTAACCATAAACCTAACCCTAACACTAACCTGAATCCTAACCCTAACCCTAACCCTAACAAGAACCCTAACGCTAACACTAATTTTAACCATATTCCTCACACTAACACTAACCCTAACACTAATCCTAACTCTAACCTAACACTAAAACTAACCCCAACCCTAACCCTATCACTAACACTAACACTAAACATAAAACTAAACCTATCACTAACCCTGACACTAACCGTAACCCGAAAACTAACACTAACCCTAACCTTAAAACTAACCTAACAGTAACACCAACCATAAACTTAAAAATAAATGTAAACTAACACTAACTCTAAAGCTAACCCTTATCCTAACAATAACCATATCCCTAACCCTAACCCTAACACTAACCCTAAACCTAACCCTAACCCTAACACTATCCATAACCCTAACACTAATTTTAACCCAAGCACTAAAACTTACCCTAAACCTAAACCTAAACCTAACACTCACATTAACCCTAATCCTAACATGAACCCTAACCATAATTCTAACACTAACCCTAATCCTATATCTAACCCTAACACTAACCTTAAACCTAACCCTTAACATAACTCTAACTGTAACCCCAATGCTAAAAATAACCCTAACTCTAACCCTAACCCTAACACTAACACTAACCCTAATCGGAACTGAAATCCTAACCCTAAACCTGACCCTAACAGAAACCTTAACCCTAACCCTAACACTAACCCGAACCCTAACCCTAACCCTAACTAACTCTAAACCTAATCCAAACACTTACACTAACCCTAAACCTAACCCTAACACTAATCCTAATGCTAACACTTTTACTAACCCTAAAACTAACCCTAATTCTAACTGTAACACTAACCCTAACCCTAACTCTAACCCTAACACTAACAATAACCCTAAACTAACCTTAACCCTAAACGTGATCCTAATCCTAACCCTAAATATAACCTAACCCTAAAATTAACCCTAACCCTAACTCTAACACTAAACCTAACATTAACCATAAACCTATCCCAAACCCTAAACCTAAACGCAACCCTAACCCTAACCCTAAAGCTAGCCCTAACTCTAACCATAACACTAACTATAACCCTATTGCTAACACTAACTGTATCCCAAAACCTAACGTAACCTTTACCCTAATCCTAACCCAACCTGAACACAAAACCTAACCCTAACCCTAACACTAACCCTAATACAAACCCTAATCTGAACCCTAACCCTAAACTTCACCCTATCCCTAACACTAACTATAACCCTAACACAAACCCTCATGCTAACCATAACCCTATCCCTAAACTAACCCCAACCCTAAACCTAACCTAAACCTTACCCTAACCCTAACCCTAACATTAAACCTAAATCTAACCTTAATCTAAATCTAACGATAATACTAACAATAAACTTATCCCTAAATTTAACACTAATACTAACCCTAACACAAACCTTAACCCTAAAACTAACCCAAACCTAACCATACCCCAACACTAAACCTAATCTGAATCCAAAGGTTAACCATAACCCTAACCCTAAACCTAACACTCACCCTAGCAGAAAAACTAACACCCTAACACTAACTCTAATCCTAATCCTAATACTAACACTACCCCAACCCTAAAACTAAATGTGAACTTAACACTAACCCTGAAACTAACCCTTGTCTTAACACTAAACCCATCCCTAAACCTAACCCTAACACTAGCCCTAAAACTAACATTAACACTAACTGCAACATTATCCTTAACCTCAGCCTAACACTAACACTAAATCTATTTCTAACCCTAACACTATCCATAACCGTAACCCTAAGTTTAATTCAAACACTAAAACTAACCCTAACCCTAAACCTAACCCTAACCCTAAACCTAAAACTCATCCTAACTCAAAAACTAACATGGACACAAATGTTAACCCTAATACTAACCCTAAAATTATCCCTAATCCTAAAACTAACCCTAAACCTATCCCTTACCATAACTCTAACCCAAACTGTAACACTAACACTAACTCCAACACTAACCCTAATCCTAACCGTAACACTTACCCTAACACTAAACTTAACCATAATCTGAACTGTAACCCTAACCCTAATACTAATCCTAACCCTAAAACAAACAATAACACTAAGCCTAAAACTAACACTAACCTAACCCTAACACTAACCCTCACCCTAAAACTAAACCAAAACTTAACATGAAATCAAACCTTAAAAATAAACCTAACCCTAACCCTCAAACTTACCCTAACACTTACCCTAAACTGAGCACTAACCCTAACCTTAAGACCCTGAAACTTACACTAACCCTAACCATAACCATAACCCTAACACTAATTCAAAACCTTACCCAAACTTAACTCTAACACTAACCCTAACTTTAACCCTAATACTAAACCTAACTTTAACCCTAACCCTAACCCTAATTCTAACACAAACCCTAATACAAACCATAACCCTAAACGTAACACAACCCTAACCCTAACCCTTACCTAACAATCACCCTAATCCTAACACTTACATTAACACTAACCCTAACCCAAACTCTAACCGTAACACTAAATGTAACCCTCAACCTAACATTAACCCTAAACCTATCCCTAAAGCTAACACTCTACCTTAACCTGAACATAACCCTAACACTAAAAATAACCCAAACACTAAACCTAAACCTAACATTAAATCTAACCCTAACATGAACCCTAACATTAATTTTAACACTAACTATAACCCTAACACTAACCGTAAACCTAATCCTAACCCTAACCCTAAGACGAGCACTAAACTTAACCTAACAAGAAACCTAACCCGAACCCTAAGCCTAATTCTCTCATTAACCTAACCCTAACCCTAAACTTACACTAACCCTAAACCTAAGACTAACTCTAACCCTAAAACTAACAATAACCCTAACACTAACACTAATCGTAACCTTAACACTAACCCTATTACTATTCCTAACCCTAAACCTAAACCTAATACTAACCCTATCCCTAACACTAACAGTAACATTAAACCTAACCCTAACCCTAAATGAAACTCTAACCCTAACCCTAAATGTAACACTAACCCCAACACTAATCCTAACACTAAACTAACCCTAATCTTAACCAAAACCCTAAACCTGACCCTAACACAAACCCTAACCCTAACCCTAACACTAACCCTAACCTTAACACTAACACTAACTCTAAAACTGAAGTTAAGTCTAAACAGAACCCTAACCCTAAACCTTACCCTAACACTAAAACTAAACCTTAACACTAACCCTATCACCAAACTTAAACCTATCCCTAACCTTAACTGTAACACTAATTCTAAACCTAGCCCTAACCTAACAATAACCCTAACCCTAAAACTCTCCCTAATCTTAACACTATCTCTATCGCAAACACTAATACTAACCCTAAAACTAACCCTAACCTAAATGTAAACATGTCCTTAACACGAACCCTAAACCTAACCCTACCAACAACTCTAAACCTAAGCCAAATTCTAACGATAAACCTAACACTAACCCTAACCTAACCCTAACTCTTACCTTAATACTAACCTAAATACCAACCCTACCCTAACCCAAACTGTAACCCTAACCCTAACCCTCACCATTACACAAACCCTAACCATAATCTTAACCCTAAAACTAACCCTAATCCTAACCCTAACTTTAACCCTAACACTAAACCTAACCCTAAAGCTAACACTTTCACTAACCCTAAACCTAACCCTAACCCTAGCGATAACTCTAACCCTAGCCGTAACATATCCCTATCACTAAACCTAACTTTAAACCTATCCCTAATACTAAGACTTTCACTAATCCTATCCCTAACACTATCCCTAAAACTAACCCTAATACTAATCCAAACAATAACTCTAAGCCTAATTTTAACCGAACCCTAAATCTATCACTAACCCTAACAAGAAACCTACCCTAACCCTGACAATAACCCTAACACTTTTACTAACCCTAAATGTTACCCTTACCCTAGCACTAACCCTAACCCTAAACCTAACCTAAACCTTACCCTAACCCTAATCCTAAAACTAACCCTAACCGTAAATGTAAACCTAACACTAACCCTAGGACTAACCCTAATGCTAATCATAACCCTAACTATAACCCTAAAACTAACTGGAACACTAACCCTAACACTTACTCTAACCCTAATACTAACACAATCCCTAAACCTGACCATAACCCTATCACACACCATAACCTGAACCCTAACACTAACCATAACACTAACCTTAAGCCTACACCTAATTCTAAAACTAACCCTAACATTAACCCTAAGACTAACCTTAAAACTAACCCTAACACTACCAGTTATTTTAATACTAAACCTAACCCTAACCCTAAACCTAACACTAAACCTAACCCTAATCTTAACCCTAACCCTAACCCAAACCCTGTCACTAACACTAACCCTAACTCTAACCCTAACTTTAACACTAACCATAACATGAACCCTAAACCCAAAACTAACAGTAACCCTAACCGTAATCCTGACACTAACCCTAACTTTCCCCTAACCCTAAACTAACACTAACTCTAACCCTAATCCTAAACTTAACACTAAACATAACATGATTCCTAAACCTAAACAAAACACTAAACCTAACCCTAACCCTAAACCTAACAATAATCTTAAACTTAACCCTAACCCTAACCCAAACACTAACACTAAATAAAACCCTTACCTAACACAAACCCTAACCTAAACCATAAGCCTGACTTAACGTAACCCTAACTCTAACCCTTACCTAAACCTAACCCTAAACCTAACAATAAACCTTACCCCATCCCTAACCCTAACACTAACCCTAATCCTAACCCTAACACAAAACTTCACCCTAACTCTAATATTAAAGCTAACCCTAACCCTAACACTAACACTAACACTAACCCTAAACCTAACCCTAACACTATCTCTAAGACTAACTCTAAAACAAACCCTAACACTAACACTAATCCTTACCTTAACCCTAATCCTAACCATTACCATAACAATTACAGTAACCATAATCCTAACACAAATCCTAACACTAACCCTAACACTAAATCTAACCCTAACATTAACCCTAACCCTAACACTAAACGCAACCCTAAACTTAATGCTAACACCAACATTAACTTTTATGCTAACACTTACCTAAACCTAACCCTAAACCTAACCATAACAGTAACCTTAACCATAACCCTAACACTAATACTAACCCCAACCATAACTCTCTCACTAACCCTAACCCTAACACTAACCCTAAACCTCAACCTAACCCTAACCCTAACCATAACCATAACCAAAACCCTTACCCTAAAACTAACCCTAAAACTACCTATAACCCTAAAAGTAACCATAAACCTAACCCTAAACTTAACTCTAACCCTAATCCTATCCATAACTCTAAACCTAACCCTAACACTAAAACTAACCCTAACCCTAACCCGAAAGTAAACCCTAACCCTAACACTAAACTTAGCCCTAAACCAAACCTAACCCTAAAACTAACAATAACCCAAACCGTAAACCTAACCCTAACTTCTACCAAAACACTAACCCTAAACCTAACCCTAGGCCTAACACTAAACCTAACCCTAACCATAAACAGAACCCTAACACGAAACCTAACACTAAACCTAAAACCCTAACTGTAACTCTATTCTAAACCTTAAAACTAACCATAGACCTAAATTTAAGCATAACCCTAACCTTAATATAAACCGTAACCTAAAAAATAACCCTAACCGTAACCTAAACCTAATCCTAACCATAGCCCTAACAATAAACCTAATCCTATACCTAACACAAACAGTGACACTAACCCTATCACTAACACTAAACCTAATCCCAACCCTAACCTTATCACAAAGCTTAACCCTAACGTTAACCCTAAACCTAATAATAACCCTAACACTAACTCTAATGCTAATCCTAACCCTAACTAACCCTAATCTTAACCATAACCCTAACCATAACCGTAACTCTAAAATCCTAACCCTTAACACAATCCCTAACCCTGACCATAACCCTAACACAAACCATAACCCAAACCCTAACATTAACCTTAAGCCTACACCTAATTCTAAAGCTAACCCTAACCCTAACCCTAAACCTAACACTAAACCTAAACCTAAACCTAACACTTACCCTTACTCTAATGCTAACCCTAATCCTAACACTGACCCTAACCCTAAACTTAACCCTAAACCTAACCCTAACCCTAAACCTAAGCCTACCACTACCACTAACCCTAACTCTATCCCTAAACCTAACACTAAACATAACCTGAACCCTAACCTTAACACTAACACTAACCCTAACCCTAACCCTAACACAAACTCTAAAACTAACCCAAACACTAATGCTAACCCTAACCCTTACTTTAACCCTAACACTAACCCTAACCCTAAATTTTCACTAACCCTAACCGTAATTCTAATTCTAAAACTAACACTAACACTAACACTAACACTAAACCTCACCCTAAACGTAACCCTAACCTAAAACTAACCCTAAAACTAACCTTAAACCTAACTCTAACCCTAAACCAAACACTAATTTTAAACCTGAGCCTAACAGTTTCCTTAACAGTGTCCCTAAACCTAGCCCTAATTCTAAACCTAAGACTAACCAAACACTAAACCTAACCCTAACCCTAAAAATAACACTAACACTAACCATAAAACTAACCCTAAACCTTACCAAAATCCTAAAACTAAACCTAACCCTAACCCTCACTGTAACCCTAACACTAAACCTAACACTTACCCTAACCCTAAACCTAACCCAAATTTTAACACTAACCCTTACCCCTACCCTAACCCTATCACGAACCCGAAAACTAAGTCTAACCTTTACCTAACACTAACCTTGACACTAACCATAACACTAACCGTAATTCTAACCGTAACCCTAAACCAACCCTAACCCTAAGCCTAACCCTTACTCTAATCTTATCCAACACCTAACCCTTACCCTAATGCTAAACCTAAACCTAAAACTGACCTTAACTCTAACCCTAAATCTAAACCTAATCCTAACATTAACCCTTACCGAACACCTAACCCTTACCTAAACATGACACTAACCCTACCCCTAACCCAAACAATAACCCTAAAGTTTCTTCTAACCCAAAACCTAACTCTAACCCTAACCCTAACCGTATACCTAAACCTAACACTAACTCTAACCCAACCCTAACTCTATCCCTAAACCTAACTATAACCCTAACCCAAACACTAACGCTAAACCTTAACCTAACACTAACCCTAACACTAACCCTAACCGTAGATCTAAACCTAAATCTAACTTTCACCCTAACCCTTACCCTAACATGAACACTAACCCTAAACCTATACCTAACCTAGCCCTAACCATAACACTAACCTTAACACAAAACCAAATCCTTACCCTAACCTTTACCCTAACATTAACCCTAACCCTAACCATAATGCTAACCTAACACTAACAATAACCATAACCCTAAATCTAACCCTGACCCTATCCTAAAGCTAATACTAACCCTAATCCAAAAATGAGCACGAAACGTAAACCTAACCCTAATCCGAACTTAAATCTAACCCTAACTTTCACCATAACACTAACCCTAACACTAACACAAAACCTAAACCAAATTTTAAATTTAACATAACCCTTACCCTAACCGTAACCCCAACACTAACCCTAAACCTAAAGCTAACCCTAACCCTAACACTAAACCTAAACCTCACCCTAACCCTGACCCTAACCCTAACATTTGCACTAACCATAATTTTAACACTAACCCTAAACCTAACTCTAACCTTTACCCAAACACTAGTACTAACCCTGACCCTAATCCTAACATAACATTAACCCTAACCCTAATCCTAAATCTAACACTAACCCTAACACAAACCCTAACCCTAACACTAACACTAACTCTAACCATAACCCTAACCTTAACCATAAAACTACCCTAAACCTCAGCATAAACCAAACACTAACCCTAACCCAAGTCTAACCCTAACCCTAATCCTAACACTAATCCTAACACTAACCCCAACCCTAAACCTAACACTAACCCTAAAGTTAACCCTAACCTTAACCCAAACACTAAACCTAAACCTCACCCAAACACAAATCCTAATCCTAACCCTAACCATAACCGCAACCCTATCCTCAACCCTAACCCTAAAACTAACCCTTACCATAATCCTAACCCTAACTCTAACCCAGCATAATACCAACCCTAACCAAAACTTTATCCCTACCAGTAACCAAAACCCTAACCATAACCCTAACACTAACCATACTCTAACCCTAACCCTAATTTTAACACTAACCCTAACCATACAACTAACAATAATATTAATGCTAAATCTATCTGTAACCCTAATGCTAATCCTAAACCTAAACTTAACCCAAACACAATTACTAACCCTAACCATAATCCTAAACTTAACCCTAACACTAACCTTAATCCTAACCCTAACTCTAACCCTAACCGTAAACCTAACCCTAAACCTAATGCTTACCCTAACTGTAACCCTATGACTAACACTAACCCTAAACATACATAACTCTATCCCTAACCCTAAACTTAACACTAACACTAACCCTAACCATAACCCTAACACTAACACTAAACCTAACACTAAATATAACCCTCACCCTAAACTTAACAATAACCCTAACCCAAACCCTAACCCTAATCCTAACACTAATCCTAACCCTAACCCTAACTCTAAAACTATCTCTAACCCTTAATCTAAACCTAACCTTTAACCTCAATCTAACTCTAAACTTAATCCTAACCTGTACCATAACCCTAAGTATAATGCTAATATTAACAACTACACAAACCCTAACGCTAAACCTTACACTAACCTAAAACCTAATCCTAACACTAATGCTAACACTATCATTAACACTAACACTAACTCTAACCGTAACTCTAAACCTAATCCTAAATTTTACCCTAATCATAACCCTAACCCTAACTCTAATAATAACCCTAAACCTAATCCTAACACAAACCCTACCGTAATCCTAACCCTAACCCTAATCCTAAAACTAACCCTAACACTAACACAAATCCTAACGTTAACCCTAACCCTAATCTTAAACCTAAACCTAAACATAACAATATCTCTAAACCTAACCCTAAACTAAATCTATCTTGAAATGTAACCCTAAGGTTAACACTAACTCTAAACCAAAGTATAACCCTAACACTAAACCTAACACTAACCCTAACCATAACCCTAACCATAAACCTAAAGCTAACACTTACCCTAACCTTAATCCTAACACAAACCCTAAACCTAATCCTAATCATAACATAACCCTAAACCTAAACCTTACCTGATACCTGAAACTAATCTTAAGTCTGCTGTAACCCTAACCTAACCCTAACACTAACCCTAACGCAAATCTTAACCGTAACAATAACCTTAAACATAATCCTAACTGTAACCCTACCACAAATCCTAAACCTGTTCCTAAAACTAACCCTAACCCTAATCCTATTCCTAACTCTAACACTAACCCTAAAATTAACAATAACCATAAGACTAAACTTAACTCTAACCCTAACCCGAACCTAAGACTAATGTTTACAATAATCCTAACCCTAACCCTAAACCTAAACCTAAGATAACCCTAACCCTAACAATATCCATAACCCTAACACAATCCCTAACACAAAACATAATGCTAAACATAACCAAAACATGACCCTAAACACTAAACCTAACTTTTACCTAACACTAACCTTAACAGTAACACTACCACTACCACTAAAACTACCACTAAAACTAATACTAAACCAAACACTAACACTAACACTAAATGTAACATAACCCTAACCATAACAGTAACACAACATGAGCCATAACACTAACCCTAACCATAACCCTAACCTAATCCTAACCCTAAACCTAACACTAACCCTAACCCTAATCCTAACCCTAACACTAAATCTCATCCTATCCCTAACACTAATTCTTACACTAACCCTAACCATAAACCTAGCCCTAACACTTACCTAACCCTAACCCTAACTCTAACCATAACACTAACCATAAAACTATCCCTAACCCTAACACTAAAACTAACCCCAATCCTAACCGTATAACTAACCCTAACCCTAAACGTAACCCTAAACCTAACACAAACCCTAACACTAAAACTAACCCTAATCCTAACACTCACCATAACCTCAACAATAACCCTAATACTAACCCTAACCCAAAGCCTAACTCTAAACCTAACACTAACTCTATCCCTGACCCTTACTTTAACCCTAACCCAAACACTAAACCTAATCCTCAGGCTAACACTACACCTAAACTACCCATAACCCTAAAACTAACCCTAACCCTAACCCTAAACCTAAACCTAAACCTAACACAAACCTGAACACTAAACATAACACTAATCCTAACACTCACCATAACCCCAACAATAAGCCTATTACTAACCCTAACCCTAAGCCTAACTCTAAACCTAGCACTAACTCTATCCCTGCCCCTTACTTTAACCCTAACCCTAACCTAAACCTAACCCTCAGGCTAACACTACACCTAAATTACCTGTAACCCTAAAACTAACCCTAACCCTAACCCTACACCACACTGTAACCCTTTTTCCAGTCATAACCAAAACCCTAATTTTAACTCTAAACCTAACACAAAATGTAAACCTAACCCTTACCAAAACACAAACCATAATTCTTACCCTAACACTAAACTTAACACTAACCATAACCCAAAACCTAACCCCATTTCTAAAGCTAACCCTAACCCTAACCAGAACCCTAACCCTAACTCTAAACCCAAATCTAACCTTAAACATAACCCTAACCCTAACACTAATGGTAACCCTAACTGTAACACTAACGTTATCCCTAATTCTAACCCTAAACCTAAAAGTAACCCTAATCCTATCCCTAACCCTAACACTATCCCTAACCCTAACCCTAAAATTAACACTAACACTGAATCTAACACTAAACCTAAACCTACCACTAACCCTCACCCTAAATCTAACCCTAACACAAACCCTAACTCTAAACTACCACTAACCCTAACCTGAAAGTAACCCTTAAACTAACCATAAACCTAACCCTAAGCCTCACTCTAACCCTAATCCTAACCATGACCCTAAAACTTACCCTAACAAACACCATTTCCCTCACACGAACACTAATCCTAACACTAACCCTAACGCTAACCCTAACTCTAAAACTAAACCTAAACCTAACCTGAAACCTAATCCTAACCCTAGAACTAACCCTAAACATAACCCTAACCCTAACCCTAAAATGAACCCTAATCCTTACCCTAATTGTAACACTAACCCTAACCCTAACATTAGCCCTAACCCTGAACCTATCCCTAACCCTACCACTCTCCCTAACCCTAACCCTATCACTAACACTAACGATATCCTTAAACCTAACCCTAATTTTAACACTAACCCTGAAACTAATCCTAATCCTAACCCTTACACTAACGTAAACCTAACCCTAAACCTAACACTAACTCTAACACTAACCTTAATCCTAATGCTAACACTAACCCTAACCCCAACACTAACACTATCACTAACCCTAACCCTAAGCCTAACCTTAAACCTAACAGTAACCCTATTCCTAACAATTACTTTAACCCTAACACTAACCCTAAATATAAACCTAATGATAACACTATACCTAAATTACCCATAACCCTAAAACTAACCCTAACCCTAAACATACGCCTCACTCTAACTTTCTTTCTAATCATAACCAAAACCCTAATTTTAACTCTAAACTAAGAGAAAACCTAAACCTAACCCTTACCCTAACACAAACCATAATTCTTACCTGAACACTAAGCTTAACACTAACCCTAACCGAAACCCTAACCCTAACCCAAAAACTAACCTTAACCATAAACATCAACCTTTCCCTAACACTAACCATAAACAGAAGCCTAACCCTAAATGTAACACTATCCCAAACCCTAATTCTAACCCTAAACCTAAAAGTAACCCTAAACCTATCCCTAACCCTAACATTATTTTTAACCCTAACCCTAACACGAACACTAACACTAACACTGAACCTAACCCTAAACATAACCCTACCCCTAACCTTCTCCCTAAACCTAAACCTAACCCTAACTGTAATCCTAACCATAACCGTAACACTAACCCTAACCTACAAGTAACCCTAAAACTAATCATAAACCTAAACCTAAGCCTCACTCTAATCCGAATCCTAATGATAACCCTAACCCTAAACCTAACCCTATCTTTAACCCTGTCACAAAATCTAATCCTAACCCTTACCCTAATAAAAACAATATCCCTCACATGAACACTCATCCTAACACTAACCCTAACCCTAACTGTAACTCAAAAAATTACCGTAACCATAACCCAAACCAAAACTCAACCCTAATCCTAGAACTAACTCTAAACATAACCTTAACCCTAATACGAACCCTAACCCTAACCCTAACTGTAATACTAACCCAAACCCTAAACCTAGCCCTGAACCAAACCCTATCTCTAAACCTAAAACTCTCACTAACCCTAATCCTAACACTAAAACTAAAGCTAAACCTAACCGTAACCCTAACACTAACAGTGAAACTTACACTAACCCTAACTCTTTCACTAACCCTAAGTCTAGCCCTAAACCTAACACTAACCCTAACACTATCCCCAACCCTAAACCTAACAATAAACCCAACCCCAAAACTAACCCTATCTCTAACCTTAACTTTAAGCCTAACCCTAAAAATAACACTAACCCTATCCCTAACCCTTACTTTAACCCTAACACTAACACGAACCCTAACCCTAACACTATACCTAAACTACCCGTAATTCTAAAAAAAAAAAAAAATCCTAACCGTTATCCTACGCCTCACTCTAACCCTCTTTCCAATTATAACCAAAACCCGAATTATAACTCTAACCCTAACACAAAACCTAAACTTAACCTTAACCCTAACACAACCATAATTCTTACACTAACACTAACCTCAATATTGACCCTAACCCAAAACCTAACCCTAATTCTAAAATAATCTTAACCCTAACCTGAACCCTAACACTAACCCTAACCCCCAAACTAACCTTAACCTAAAACCTAACCCTAATTAACACTAAACCTAAACATAACCATAACCCTAACCTTAAAACTAACCCTAACCCTCATATTAACCCTAAACCTAATAGTAACACTAAACATATCCCTAACCCTAATACTATCCCTAACCCTAACCCTAATACTAACACTAACACTGAATCTAACCCTAAACCTAAACCTACCCCTAAACCTCACCCTCTTACCTAACACAAACCCTAACACTAACACTAATTCCAACCCTAACCCTAACAATAACCCTAACCTACAAGTAACCCTAAAACTAAACCTAAACCTAACCCTAAGCCTTATGCTACCTCTAATCCAAACCCCAACCCTAACTCTTACCCTATCCCTTACCCTAACACAAACCCTAACCCTAAACCTTACCCTAACACAAACCATATCCCTCACACACACACAATCCTAACATTAAAACTAACCCTAAGCCGAACTCTAAAAGTAACCCTAAACCTGACCTGAACCCTAACACTAACCCTAATCCTAAAACTAACCCTAAACATAACCCTAAACCTAAGCCTAAAACGAACTCTAAAACTAACTCAAACACTAACAGAAACACTAACACTAAACCTAACCATAGCCCTAACCCTAAACCTAACCCTAACCCAAACCCTAACACTAAAGCTAACCCTAAACCTAAACCTAACCCTAACACTAACCCTATCCCTAACACTAACATGAACCCTAACCTTAACACTTACACTAAACATAAACCTAACCATAACCCTAAATCTAACCCTAAAACTAACCATAACTATAACCCTAACACTAACACAAACCCTAAACCAAGCCCTAAACCTAAAACTAACCATAAACCTATCCCTAAACCTAACACTATAACTAACCCTAGCACTAACACTAATACTAACACTTAAAATAACCCTAAACCTAAACCTAACCCTAACACTAACCCTAACCCTAACCCTAACACTCTCACGAACCCTATCCTAACACTAACCCTAATACTCACCACAAACGTAACTCAAACCCTAATACTTACTCTAACCCTAATGCTAACACTCAGCCTCAACCTACCTCTAACACTAACCCATTTACTAATCCTAAGCCTAACCCTAATTTTAACTGTTTCACTAAACATAAACCTAAACATAAACCTACAACTAACCCTAAAATTAACCCTAACCAAAACTCTAACACGAAGCCTAACCCTATCACTAACCATAACCCTAACAGTAACCCACACCCTAACCCTAACCCTAACACAAACACTAACCCTAATGCTAACCCTAACACAAACCATAAACAAACCCTAACCTAACTTTAACTGTAACACTTACCAATCCTAACCCTAACCCTAACACTAACTCTGAACCTAACCCTAACACTAACGCTAACCCCAAACCCAATTCTAACCCTATAAACTAACAATAACCCTAACCCTAAACCTAAACCTAACACTAATTTTAACACTAACCGTAACCCTCAGCCTAGACCTAAATCTAACTCTAATCTTAAACATAACCCTCAAGATAAACTTAACCCTATACCTATCACAAACACTAACCTAACCCTAACAGTAACCCTAACAATAACCCTAAACCCAACCCTAACCCTAACTCTAAAACTAACTTTAACCCTATCCTGAACCCTAACCCGAAACCTAACCCTATTACAATCACTAACACTACCCCTAACACTAACCATAACCCTAACCCTAATACTACCCCTAACCCTAACTGTAACACTAATCTTAACTGTAAAACTAACCCAAACCCAAACCCTAACCATAACACAAACCCTAACACTAAACCTAAAACTAAACCTAAACCTAAGCCTAACCCTAACCCTAACACTAAACTTAAACCTAACCCTAAGCCTAACCCTAAACATAGCCCTAAACCTAATTTTAATCCTAACCCTAACACTAACATCAACCCTAAAGCTTACCGTAACCCTAACTCTAACCTGAACACTAACACTAACATCAACCCTAAAGCTTACCGTAACCCTAACTCTAACCCAAACACTAACACTAACATCAACCCTAAAGCTTACCATAACCCTAACTCTAACCTGAACACTAACACTAAACCTAACCCTAACCATAAACCTAACACAAACCATAACATTAAACATAACCCTAACCATAACACAAACACTAAAACTAAACCTCACCCAAATGCTAAAACTAACCCTAACCTTAACTCTATTCCTTTTGCTAACCATAACACTAACCCTAAACCTAACCCTAATGCTAACCTTAACACTAAACCTAATCCTAACCCTAACCCTAAAAATAACCTTACATCAACCCTAATCCTAACACCAATCCTAACCCTAAACCTAAACCTAACTTTTACCCTACTCCTAAACCTAAACTTAACCCTAACAATAACCCTAAAACTATCCTTAACCCTAAAGGTAATCCTAATTGTAGCCCTAACCCTAACCCTAATACAAACCTTAACTTTATCGATAACAGTAACCCTAACACTAACCCGAAAACTAATACTAACTCTAACACAAAAAATAACCTTAACCTTAACACTAACCACTACCCTAAACCTAAACCTTACCCTAATCCTAATTATAACCCTAACTCTAACACTAACCCTAACACTAACCCTTACCTTAACCATTACCCTAACCCTAACATTCACCTAATTCTAACCCTAAACCTAACACTATCCCTAACCCTAAACCTAACACTAACCCTAAACATAATTATAACCCTAACCCGAACACTAACTCTAACCCTATCCTTAACCCTAACACTGATACCAACTCAAACCAGAACCCTAACACTAAACGTAATCCTAACAGTAACCCTAACCCTAACCCGAACCCTAAAGCTAACCCTAACACAAACCCTAACTTAAACACTTACCCGAACACTAACACTAATACTAACCCTAACCCTTACCCTAATACTAAACATAAACAAAACCCTAACACTAACACTAAATCTCACTATAAACCTAACTCTAAACTTAACACTAAATCTAACCTTAACCTTAACATTAACCATAAAACTAACTGTAACCCTAACCCAAACACTAATCCTAACCCAAACCCTAAGCCTAACTTTAACACTAACCCTAAATTTAACCATAAACCTACACCTTATTCTAACACTAAACCCAAACCTAACCTTAACACGAACCCTAACACTAACCCACATCCTAACATAAGCCTAACTCTTACCCTTGCCTAACCCTAAACCTAACAATAACCCTAACACTAACTTTAACCCTAAAACTAACAGAAATACTAAACCCAACCATACCTCTATAACTAGCACTAACCATAACCCAAGCCTAAACCTAACATTAACACTAAACCTAACCTTAACTCTAACCATAACACTAAAATTACCTCTAAGCATAACCCTAACCATAACAATAACCCAAACCCGAATCCTAATGTTAAATCTAATCCTAACGCTAACCCGAACCCTAACTATAACCCAAACCCTAACACTAAACCTAAACCTAACTCTAACCCTAACTCTAAAACTAACCCTAACCCTAACCTGAACCCTAACTCTAACCCTAAACCTATCACAAACACTAACCCTAAACCTAACCCTAACCTTAAATGTAACCCTAATCTTAACTGTAACCCTAACCCTAACCCTAACACAAACCCTAAAACTAACCCTAACACTAACCGTAACCCTATATTAACCTTAAATGTAACACTAATCCTAACAATAACCTAAGCCCTAATAATAAACCTAATTCTAACCCTGACGCTAACACTAACCCTGACCCTAACCCTAACCCTAACCCTAACCCTAATCTAACACAAACCCTAACCTAACCCTAAACCTAAACCTGTCCTAACCCTAACCTGAACCCTAACATTAACCCTAACCCTGACCCTAACCCTAAAACTCACCTAATCCTAACCCTAAACCTAATACTAACCCTATCCCTAAACCTAAAACTAACCCATAACCTAACTATAACCCAGACCCAAACACTAATGCTAACCCTAAACTCAACACTAACACTAACCCTATCCCTAACTCTACCCTCACCCTAAACCTAAAGCTAACACTAACCTTATTCCTAAACTTAACAAGACCCTAAACCTAACCCTAACACTAATCTTCACCATAACACTAACCCTGACACTAACACTAACAGAAAACCTAAACCAAATCCTAACTTTAACATTACCCTTACACTAACCCTGACCCAAAACCTAACCCTAAACCTAAAGCTAACCCAAACCCTAACACTAACCCTAAACTTCACCCTAACCCTAACCCTTAACCAAACTCTAACACTAAATGTAATCATAACACTAACCTTAAACCTAACTCTAACGCTTACCCAAACACAAGTCCTAACCCTGACCCTAAACCTAACCCTATCATAACACTAAACCTAACCTTAATCTAAACCATGACCCTAACCCAAACCCTAACCATAACACTAACCATAACCCTAACCCTAACCATAAAACCTACCCTAAAACTCACCATAACCTAAACCCTAACCCTAACACTATTCTAACCTTAACCCTAATCCTAACACAAATCCTAATCCTAACACTAACCCTAACCCTAACCCTAATGCTAACACTAAAAATAACAATAACCATAACACTAAACCTAACCCTCACCCTATCCTAACACTAAGTTTTATAGTAATCCTAACTCTAGCCTTAACCCTAAGGCTGATGTAACACTAACCCTAAATTTAACCATAACACTAACACAATCCCTAATCCAAAACATAACCATAAACATAACCTAACACTAACCCTAACTTTTTTAACTAACACTAACCCTAACACTAACACTAACACTTACACTAAAACTAACCCTAACCCTAACACTAAACCTAAATGTAGCATAACCCTAATCATAACACTAACACTAACACTAACCATTACACTAACTCTAACCATAACTCTAACCCTAACACTAAACCTAACCCTAATCCTTATCCTAACCCTAACATCAACCCTAAAGCTTACTGTATCCCTAACAATAACCCGAACACTAACCCTAACCCTAACTATAAGCATAAACCTAACACTAACATTAAACCTAACCCTTACAATAACCCAAACACTAAAACTAACCCTAATTCTAACCTTAATGCTAACACTAATCCTAACCTTAACTCTATTCCTAATGCTAACCATAACACTAACCCTAAACCTAACACTAACGCTAACTGTAACACTAAACCAAATCATAACTCTAACCCTAAAAATAACTTTAACACTAATCCTAACTCTAACACCAACCCTAATGCTAAGCCTAACCCTTTTACACTACTCCTAACCCTAACATTAACACTAACACTAACTCTAACCCTATCCATAACCCTAATGATAATACTAATCCTAACCCTAACCCTAACCCTAACCCTTACCCTAACACAAAATCTAATCCTTTTCATAACAATAACCTTAACCCTAACACTAACACTAACACTAATCCTAACCCTAACACAAGCAGTAACCCTAATCCTAACACTAACCATTACCATAACCCTAAATCTAACCTTAATCCTACCCATAACCCTAATCCTAATACTAACCCTAACAAAACAGTAACCTAACCCTAAACCTAACCTTGTCCGTAACCCTAAACCTATAACTAACCCGAACACTAACCCTAAACTTAACTGTTACCCTAACCCTATCATTCACCTTATCCTAACCCTAAAGCTAACACTAACACTAACCCTAAGCCTAACTATAACCCTAACCCAAACACTAATGCTAACCCTAACCTTAACCCTAACACTAATACTAACCCAATTTGCAACCCTAAACCTAAACCTAATCCTAAGAGTAACCCTAACCCTAACCCTAAAGCTAACCCTAACACAAACCCTAACGTAAACAATAACCCGAACACTAACTCTAATCCTAACCCTAACCCTTACCCTTATACAAAACATAAACCTAACCCTAACACTAACACTAAATATCACTATAAACCTAACTCTAACCTTAACATTAAATCTAACCCTAACCCTAACAATAAACATAAAACTAACTGTAACCCTAACCTCACAACTAATCCTAACCCAAACCCTAACCCTAACTGTAACACTAACCCTAACATTAACCATAAACCTACACCTTACCTCAACACTAACCCCAAACCTAACCTTTACATGAACCCTAACCCTAGCCCTAACTGTAAACCTAACACTAACCCACATCCTAACAATTACCCTAATACAAACCCTAACTGTAACTCTAAGCCTAACACAAACCCTAACCCTAACCCTAACCTAACCCTAACCGTAATTCCTGCCTAACCCTAACCCTAACACTAACCATAACACTAACCCTAACACTAATTTTAACTCTAAACCTAACACAAATGCTCACCCCAACCATAACTGTATAACTAACACAATCCCTACCCCTAAGCCTAAACCTAACACTAACCCTCAAACTAGCCTTTACTCTAACTGTAACACTAAAATTACCCCTAACAATAACCCTAAGAATAACACTACCCTAACTCTATTCCTTTTGCTAAATCTAACGCTAATGCTAACCCAAAACCTAACCCTAACACAAACCCTTACCCTAAACTTAACACTAAACCTAACACTAAACCTAAACTTAACCCTAAACCTAACTCTAAAACTAACCATAACCCTAACCTGAACCCTAACCCTAACCCAACCCTATCAAAAACACTAACCGTAAACTTAAAAATAACCCTAACCCTAAGCCTAACCCTAACCCTAACCCTAAATGTAAACCTAATCTTAACTGTAACCCTAACCCTAACCCAAACCCTAACCCTATCACAAACCCTATCACTAAACCTAATACTAACTGTAACCCTAACACTAATCATAACCCTAACTCAAAACCTAACCCACTTCCTAGCCCTATCCCTACCTCAAATGCCTACACTTACCCTAACCCTAACCTTAATCTTAACCTTAACCCTAGCCCTAACCTTAGGTATAACCCTATCCATTACCCTAAAGAAATGCCTAACCCAAATGCTAACCCTAGGCCTAACGATAACCCTATCATTAACACTAACACTATCCATTACTAAACTTAACTAGAACCATAAACCTAATTCTATCCATTACCCTAACCCTAACCTGAACCCACCGCTAATACAATCATTAACCCTAAATCTTAACCTAAACCAAAACCTACCTGGACCCTAACACCTAGCTCTAAACTTGACCTTTAACCTACACCTAAACCTTACCATAGACATAGCCATATCCTAACACTAAAACTAATACTAAGCATAAACCTAGATTTGACATTAGCCCTAGCCCTAATCCTAACCATATCCCTAACACAAAACCTCAGTCTAGCCCTAAACCTAGTCTTAATCCTAACCTAAACCCTAAACTTAGTCCTAACCCTAATTATAACCTTTGCCCTAGCCCTAAAGCTAGCAATACCCTATCCCTTCCCCTAAACCTAATCTTAACCCTAACACTAAGACTCACCCTAACCATAGGCCTAACCCTAACACTAACTCTAGTGCTAATCCTAGCCCAAATTTAGCCCTAACCTAAACTTAACCCGAACCTTAGCCCAAAGACTAACTTGAACTCTCAACCTAGCCCTATTTCTAGTTCTAACCCTATCTGTTACCATAACCCTAACACTAGCTGTAAACTTAGCCCTAACCCTAGCAATAGCCCTAAACCTAGATCTAAACATAACAATAAATCTAAGCCTATACTTCACCCTACCATTAGCCGTAACACTATTGCTAATCATAAAACTAGCCCTAACCCTTGGCCTAGTTCTAAAACAAAACTGAGCCATCACCCTATCCCTAACCCTACCTAATCTTAACCTTAGACCTGACATTTGCCCTATCACTAGCTCTAATCCTAGTTCTATGTGCAGCCTTAATCCTTACCCTGATCTTAACCCCAGTCCTATTCCTAATTTTATCCCTTTTCCTAGCAGTAATCAGAGCTGTAACATCGTACCTTACCATAACACTAAGGCTAACCTTAACCCTAGCCCTAAACCTAGGCCTAAAACTAACACTAACCCTACCACTAATCCTAGCCCTAATTTAGGCCTAACACTAAACCTAACCCTATTCCTATCCCTAAGACTAACTCTCGCCTTAGCCCTATCCCTAGTTCTAAACCTATCCCTTACCATAACCCAAAACCTAGCCCTATCCCTAGCCCAACCTTATCCCTAACCTTTGCTCTACCCTTAAAACTGGATCAAACCCTAAACATAAGCCTAAATCTCACCCTAACACTAGCTTTAACAGCAATTCTAATTGGAAAACTAGCCCTAACCCAAACCTAGCCCTAAAACAAAACTGAGCCATAAACCTAACCCTAACCCGTAACCTAAACCAAACACTAACCCTAAACCTAGCCCTAAACCCTTCCATAATTTGAGTGCTAAACCTAACCCTAGAAGTAACCCTGACCCTGACTCAGATCCTAACACTAACCCTAGCTCTAAACATTGCCTTAATGCTAAACCAAGAAGTAGCCCTCATCAGAAATTAAGTTTTTTCATTACCCATAGCCCTAATGCTAACACATATCCTAGCGCTAATCCTAGTCCTAACCCTAGGTTTAACTCTAAGACTAACACTAACTCTAACCCTATCCCTAATCCTAACCCTACCTCTAATCCTATCCCTTACCCTAAGCCTAACCCTCACCCTAATTTTACCCTAGTCCTAACACTAATCCTTATTCTATCCCAAACCCTAACTTTATTACTATTCCTCACCCTAGGCCTCATTCTAGCTCTAGCCCTAACCCAAACCCTGACCCTTATTCTGACCCTAACACTAACCCTAGATCTAAACCTGAAACTAACCCTAAACCGGACCCTAGCTCTACCCCTACAGGTAAACCTATACCTAAACCTAACAATAACACTAGCACTAGACCAAACCTAATCTTAAATAGAGTCATAAATCTAGCCCTAGCCCAAAACAAAAAACTCAAAGTAGCCCTAAAAATAACCCTTAACCTAACACAAAGACTAATCCTATCCCTAGACCTAACACTATTTCTAATTCTGGCCCTAACCCTAACACAAACATTGATGCTTACTCTAACATAATCCCTAGCTCTAAACCTTATCCTAACCCCAAACCTAACCCTAACACTAGACTTATCCATAACCCTAACCCTAAAATTAGCCATAACCATAACACGAGCTCTTACATTACCCATAGCCCTAATGCTATCCATAAATATCACACAAACCTAGCCCTTATCTAGCCCTAAACTTAGCCCTAATTGTAACCCTAACCATAACCCTAGACCTAACACTAACACTAACCCTAACCCTCAACCTAGTCCTAAAACTAGCTCAAACTCTAACCCTTTCCCTAATCACAACACTAACCCTAACCCTAACCCTAGCCCCGACTCTAACTCTAACCCTTGTCCTAGACCTAACCCTCGCTCAAACCCTAATACTTACCCTAAACCTAATCCTGACACTAACCCTAGGGCTAACCCTAACCTTAGCCATAAACTTAACCTTATCCCTACCCCTAACATTAGCTTTAACCCTATCCATTACCCTAAAGATAAGCCTAAACCAAATGCTAACCCTAGGCTTAATGCTAAACCTATCGCTAACAAAAACCATATACATTACTCTAAAACTAACCTGAATCCTAAACTTAACCCTATCCATTACCCAAATCCTAAACTGAACTCTAATGTTAATACAAGTGTTAACCCTAAACCCTAACCTAAACCAAACCATACCCAGACATTAACCCTAATAAAACACCTAGCTCTAATCCTGACCCTTACCCTAAACCTTAACCTAACCATAAAACTACCACTTACTTTGAACCTAGACCTGACATTAGCCCTAGTCCTACTGTTAGTCCTATCCCTAACACATACACTCATCCTGGCACAAAACTTATCCTTAATCCTAAACCAAACCCTAACCCTAGCCCTAAATCAAATTCTAACCCAAATTCTAGCTCTAAGCCTAGCTATAACCCCATGCCATCCCCTAAATCTAACCCTAACCCTAACACTTAAACTAACTTTAACTCCAGCCCGAACCCTATGCCTAACACTAACACTAACCCTAGCACTAATCTTAGCCCTAATTTAGCTCTAACCATAAACCTACCCCTAATCCTAGCACAAAGAAAAACTCTAATTGCACTCCAATCTTATTTCTAGTTCTAACCCTATCCATTACCGAAACCCTAACAGAAGCCCTAACCTTAATCCTAATGCAGGCCCTATCCCTAAGCCTAGATCTAACCATAACAATAAATCTAAGTTTAAATTTCATCCTACCACTAGCCCTAAAACTATCACTAATCCTAAAACTAGCCCTAATCCTAGCCGTAGCTCTAAAACAAAACTGAGCCATAGCCCAAACCTAACCCTAGCCTAAGGGTAATTCTAGACATTACATTAGCCCTATCCCTAATTCTTACCCTAACCCTAACACAAAACCTAACCCTACACCTAGCCTTAATCCTATCCCTAATTGGAGTCCTATACCTAACCCTGATCAGTTACACTGATCCTGACTCTGACTCTAACACTAACCCTATCTCTAATCATCTCCCTAAACCTAAACCTAATCTAAACACTAGACCTTGACCTAGACCTAATGCTATCTCTAAAACTAACCTTAATCTTAACTCTAGTTCTTACAATAGCCATAGTCCTACCTTATCCCTAACCTAAACCAAAACCTGGCCCTAATCTGATTTCTAACCCTAGCTTTAACTCTATCACTTACCCTCACCTTAGCCCTAACACTTAACCTAAACCTAACCCAAAAACCAAACCTTGACCTAACCCGAACCATGGCCCTAATCCTAACCATAGCCATAGCCCCAACCCTAACCATAACCCTAACTGAATTCTAACCCTAGGCCTAAAACTAACCATAGCCCTAACCTAACAAAAACCCTAGCCACTAATCCTAGCCCTAAGCCCAGCCTTAATCCTAGTCCTAACCTTAACTGGTGCCCTAACCCTAATTTTATTCCATGCCTTAGCCCAAAATATAGCTGTAACATCATACCTTACCCTAACCCTAATGCAATCCCTAACCCTCACCCTAACTCTAGGCCAAAAGCTAACACTAACCCTAGGGCTAATCCTAGCTCTAGTTTAAACCTAATCCTAAACCTAATTCTATACCTAGCCCTAAGACTAACTCTAACTCTAACTCTCACCCTAGCCCTATCCAAATTTCAAAACTTATCCCTCACCATAATGCAAAACCTAGCCCTATCCCTAGCCCCAACCCTAACTCTATCCATCAATCTAGCCCTAAACCTGGTTGTAAACCCTAACCTTAAGCCCAAACATCACCCTAACACTAGCCCTAAACCTAATGCTAATTGGGAAACTAGCCCTAACCCTACCCTAGCCCTAAAAGAAAACCGAGCTATAATCCTAACCCTAACTCTTAACCTAAACCGAACACTAACCTTACACCTATCCTTAAACTTAGCCCTATTTTGAGTCCTAAACCTAACCATAGAAATAATCCTGACCCTGAGTCGGACCCTAACAGTACGCTTAGCTCTAAACATTGCCATAACGCTAACCATAGAACTAGCCCTAATCAGAAAACTAGTTCTTTCATTAGCCGTAGCCCTAATGCTAACACAAATTCTAGCCCTAATCCGAGCCCTGACTCTAACCCTAACCCTAACCCTAACTTCTAACCCATTCCCTACCCTAAGCCAAACCCTCACGCTAATTCTACTCTAGTCCTAACCTTAATCCTTAGCCTACCCAAAACCCTAACTCTATTACTAGTCCTAAACCTAGCCCTCATTCTAGCTTTAACCCTAATCCTAACCCTGACCCTTATTCTGACCCTAACACTAACCTTAGATCTAAAGCTGACCCTAACCCTAAACTGATACCTAACACTAACACTACCTAACACTACCCCTACCGGTAAACCTATACTTAAACCTAATATTAACACTAGCACTAGACCAAACCTAATCCTAAATAGATTCATGAATCTAGCCTTAGCCCTAAACAAAAACCTAGCACTAGCCCTAACAATAACCCTTAACCTAACATAAAGACTAAACCTATCATTAGACCAAACACTAGTACTGATTGTGGCCCTAACCATAAAACTAACCCTAACCCAATGATGACCCTTAATCTAATAGAAACCCTAGCTCTAAACTTTATCCTAAACCAAAACCTAACCCTATCACTAGACTTATCCATAACCCTGACCCTAACACTAGCCATAACCATATCCCTAGCTCTAACATTACCCATAGTCTTAACATTAGCCCTAAACATCACACAAAACATAGCCCTTAACCTAGCCCTAAATCTAGCCCTAATAATAACCCTAAACATAACCTTAGACCTAACCCTAATGCTAATGCTCACCCTAGACCTAACCCTAGCTCAAACTCTAATCCTTAGCCTAAATATAACTCTTACCCTAAACCGAAGCCTAGACCTGACTCAAAACCTGAACCTTGCCCTAGGCCTAACCCTAGCTCAAATGCCTACACTTACCGTAAACCTAACCCTAACATTAATCCTAGGCCTAACCCAAACCCTAACCCTAAACCTAACCTTAAACATAGCCGTAACCTTAGCTCTAACCCTATCCATTACCCTAAAGTTAAGCCTAACCCAAATGCTATGCCTCGGCCTAAAAATAACCCTATCACTAACAGTAACCCTATCCATTACTCTAAAGCTAACAGGAACCATAAACCTAATTCTATCCATTATACTAACCCTAACCCAATCCCACTGCTAATTCAAGCCTTAACCCTAAATCTTAACTAAACCAAACCCTATCTGGACCCTGACCCTAATAATACACCTAGCTCTAAACATGACCCCTACCCTAAACATAACCCTTATACTAGATAGCCACAACCTAACACTAAAACTAATACTAACCATGAACCTAGACCTGACATTAGCCCCAGCCCTAATTCTAACCATAGCCCTAACACAAACCCTCAGCTTAATCCTAAAGCTAGACTTAAACCAACCCAAACCATAACCTTATTCCTAACCCTAATTCTAACCTTTGCCCTAGCCCTAAACCTAGCTATAACCCTATCCCTTCCCCTAAACATATCCTAACACTAACACTAACACTAACCCTAACCCTAGGCGTAATCCTAACACTAACCCTAGTGCTAATCCTAGCCCTAAGTTAGCCATCACCCTAAATCTACCCCTAACCCTAGCCCCAAAACTAACTCGAACTCTCGCCTTAGCCCTGTTTTTAGTTCTAACCCTATCCGTTACCATAACCCTAAAACTAGCCCTAACCTTAGCCTTAACCCTAGCCATAGCCCTAAACCTATATCTAACCATAACAATAAATCTAAGCCTAAACTTCACCCTACCACTAGCCCTAACACTATCACAAATCATAAAACTAGCCCTAACCCTAGGCCTAGTTCTAAAACAAAACTGAGCCATAGCCCTATCTCTAACCCTAGCCTAACCTTAACCCGAGACCTGACATTAGCCCTTTCCCTAGACCTAATCCCAGTTCTAAGCTTAGCCTTAATCCTACCCCTAATTTTAACCCTAGCCCTAACCCTAATTTTAACCTTTGTTCTAGCACTAAACATAGCTGTAAAATCATACCTTACCCTAACTCTAATGCTAACCCTAACCCTAGCCCTAAACCTAGGCCTAAATGTAACACTAACTCTAGCACTAATCCTAGCCCTAATTTAGCCCTAACAGTAAACCTAACCCTATCCCTATCCCTAAGACTAACTCTCTCACCCTAGCCCTATCCCTAGTTCTAAATCTATCCCTTACCATAACCCCAAATCTAGGCCTATCCCTAGCCCCAAACATAGCCCTAACCTTTGCCCAAGGCTTAAACCTGGATCTAAAACTAAAATCAAGTATAAACCTCACCCTAATACTAGCCCTAACCCTAATGTTAATTGGAAAACTAGCCCTAAATTTACCCGAACCCTAAAACAAAACCAAGCCATAACCTTAACCCTTAACCTAAACCAAACCCTAAAACTACACCTAGTCCTAAACCTAGCCCTAATTTGAGTCCTAACCCTAACTTCAGAAATAACCCTGACACTAACTCGGCCCCTAACACTAACCCTAGCTCTAAACATTGACATAATACTAACCCTAGAACTAACCCTAAACAGAAACCTAGTTCTTTCATTAGCTGTAGCCCTAATGATAACACGAATCCTAGCCCAGATCTGAGATTTAAACCTATTTTTAACTCTAACCCTAACCCTAAACCTAACCCTAACCCTAACCCTACCTTAAACCCTATCCCTTTCCCTAAGTCAAACCCTAACACTAATGCTACCATAGTCCTAAAATTAATCCTTCGCCTACCCCAAAGCCTAACTCTATTACTAGTCCTATCCTAGCCCTCATTCTAGCTCTAAACCTAACCCTAACCCTGACCCTTGTTCTGACCCTAACACTAACCCTAATTCTAAACCTGACCCTAATATTAAACCGAAACTTAACACTTCCCATACCAGTAAACTTATACTCAAACTTAATATTAATCCTAGCACTAGACAAAACGTAATCCTAAATATAGTCATAAATCTAGCTCTAGCCCTTAACAAAAACCTATCACTAGCCCTAAAAAAACCCGTTAACCTAACTTAAAGACTAACCCTATCCCTAGACCCAACGCTAGTCGTAATTCTGGCACTCACCATAAACCTAACCTATCATGAACACTGACCCTTAACCCTAAACAAACTCTGGCTCTAAACCTTAACCTAACCCAAAACCTAACTTAAACACTAGACTTATCCATAACCCTTACCATAAAACTAGCCATAATCATATCCCTAGCTCCTAAATTACCTATAGCCCTAATGATAGCCATAAACCTCACACAAAATATTGACCTTATCCTAGCCCTAAACCTAGCCCTTATTGTAACCCTATCCATAAGCCTAGACCTAACCCTAACCCTAATCCTTGCTCTAACCCTAATTCTACTTCAAACTCTAACCTTAATCTAAACATAACCCAACCCTAACCCTAACATTAGCCCTGAATCTAACCCTAACCCTCACACTAGACCTAATCCTAGCTCAAACGCTAATACTTACCCCAAACCTAACACTGACATGAACCCTAGGCCTAACCCTAACCCCAGTTCTAATTCTGAATTTAACCCTAGCCCCAACCTTAGCTCTTACCCTATCCATTATCCTAAAGATAAGCCTAACCCAAATGCTAACCTTAGGCCTAATGCTAACACTATTGCTAAAACTAACCCTATTCCGTACTCTAAACCTAAGCTGAACTCTCAACCTAACCCTATCAATTACCCTAACCCGAATTCTAACCCTATCCCTAACACTAATTCAAGGCTTAACCATAACTGTTAACCTAAATTATACCCTACTCAAACCCTGACCCTAATAATACACCAAGCTTTAAACCTGACCCTTAACCTAAACCTAACACCTACACTAGACCTAGCCCAAACCTAACCCTAAAACTAATCAAAACCAGAAACCAGACCTGACATTAGCCCCAGCCCTAACCCTAACACAAACACTAGTCCTCATCTTAAGCCTACACCTAGCTTTAATCCTAACCCAAACCCTAACTCTAGCCCTATCTCTAATTTTAAAACTCGCCCTAGACCTGAACTTAGGTATAACCCCATCCTTTCCCTTAACCCTAACACAAACCATATTTCTAGCCCTAAATATAGGCCTAACCCTAACACTAACCCTAGCACTAATCCTATCTCTAATTTAGCCCTAATCCTAACTCTACCCCTAACCTTGGCCTAAGACTAACTCTAACTCTTGCCCTAGCCCTTTTTCTAGTTCTAACCGTATCCATTACAATAAACCTAACACAAGCCCTAAACTTAGCCTGAACCATAGCCCTAGACTCTCTCATAGATATAACCATAACTCTAAATTTGACACTAAACCTGAGCCTAATCCTCAACCTACCACTAGACCTAACACTATTGCTAATCCTAAAACTAGCCATAACCTTAACCTTATCCCTTAAACAAAACCGAGCCATTGTCATAACCCTAAATGTTAACCTAAACAAACCCTAACCCTAAACCTAGCCATAAATTTCTACCTCTAATTCATGTCCTATTCCTAAAAGTAACCCTGATCCTGACTTATATTCTAACACTAACCTTAATTCTAAATATTACACTAACCCTAAAGATAGTGCTAACACTAGATCAAGACCAAATACTAACTCTAATAATAACCTCAGTTCTTATATTAGCCATAGCCTTAAACCGAACAGAACAAATAGCCCTAATCTGAGCCCTAACCCTAGAAGTAAACCTAAACCTAAACCTAGCCCTAGGCCTAACCCTAATCCTAAACCTAGCCCTAACCCTAGCTCTAACTCTATCACTTACCCTAAGCCGAACCCTATCCATAATGCTAACCTTAGTCCTAATCCTAATCCATAGCCTAATCCAAACCCTCACCCTATTATTAGTCCTAACCCTAGCCCTCATTCTAGCTCTAACCCTAACTCAAATCCTAACCCTAACACAAACCCTCAGTCTAAATCTGAACGTACCCTAAACCAAACCCTAAAACTAGCCCTACCAGTAAATTTATACCTAAACCTAACCTTAACAGAAGCCCTAGACCTAAGCCTAATCCTAAATATAACCATAACTCTAGACTTAGACCTAAAAAAATTCCTGAGCCATAGTCCTAACATAATCCTTAACCAAAAGCAAACACTAACCTTATCCCTAGACCTAACCCTAGTCCTAATTCTGGCTTTAACCCTAAACCTAACTCTAACCTGAACACTGACCCTAACACTAACACTAAACCTAGCTCCAAAACTGAACTTAACCCAAAACCTAAACCTAAAACTAGACATAGCCATAACCCTAACCCTAAAACTAGCTCTAATCAGAACCCTAGATCTTACATTACACATAGCCTTAACGCTGGACCTAAACCTAACACAAAACCTAGCCCTAATCCGAGGCCTAAACCTACCCTAAGCGTAACCATAATCCTAAATGTAGCCCTAACCCTAATAATCGCATTAGACATAACCCTAGCTTAAAGCCTAACCCTTAGCCTAAACATAACGCTAGCCCTATTTGTAAACATAAACCTAAACCTGGCCCTAATCCTAACCTTAACCCTAGTACTAACCCTAGCTCTAACCCTAACATTACCCTAACCCTAACCCTAATAATAACCCTAGCCCTAAATGTAACCCTATTTCTAACCCTAATCATAAACCTAACTCTCGACGTAACCCTTAACCTATCCCTTGAAATAAACTTAACCCTAAACTTTCCCATGACTCAAAACTAAATCTATCCCTAAACCTAAATTTAACCATAACCTAAACTTAACCCTAAACTTAATCTTACATCTAATCCAATACATTGCTCTAAAACTAATCCTATCCCTAATGAAAACCCCAGCCCTAACCCCAACCCTAACTTAACCATAACCATAACCCTAACCTAGATCTAACACTAAACCTAACACTTCCCCTAGCTGTAACTGTAGCTTATACCCTAACCCTTACCCTAACACTAATCATAGCCCTAGCCCTAATCATAACCCTAACTCTAGCCCTAACCCTAACATTAAACTTAGCCCTAATCCTAGCCCTAATATTACCCTATTCCTAACCCTAACCTGAACACTAGAATTAAGACTAACTATAATTCCCACACAAGACCTATTTCTACTTCTAACCCTATCACTTACCATAAACCTAACCCAAGCTCTAACCATAGTCATAACCCTTGCTCTATCCTTAGGCCTAGCACTAACTGTAGATTGAAACCTACCTCTAAAACTAACCCTAACCTGATGCCTCAGCCTAACCCTGAAAATAGCTATAACCCTAATGCTAATCCTAAAATTAGCTCTAACCCTAACCCTAGCCCTATAACCAAATAGAGCTATACCCTAACACTAACACTTATCCTAGACCAAACCCTAACCCTACACCAGCCCTAAACCTAGCCCTAATTTGAAACCTAACCCTAACCCTAAACTTAACCATGAACCTGACTCATATCCAAACACAAAATCTAACTCTAAAATTCACCCTAACCATAAACTTAACCCTAACACTAGACCTAGCCCTAAACTTAACCCTAAAACTAACCCTAATCATAGCCCTATTTCTTACAATAGCCATAACCATAACCCTTGCCCTAACCCTAATACCAATCTAGCCCTAATCCAAGCCCTAACATGAGCTTTCACACTAAACCTAACTCTAACACTAATCCTAATCCTATCTCTAAGCCTATCCCTTACCCTAAGCCAAACCCTCAACCTAATTCTAACTGTATTCTTAGCATTAATCCTTAGCCTAACCAAAACCTAACTCTATAACTAGTCCTAACACTAGCCTTCATTCTACATCTAACCATAACCCAAACCCTAACCCTATCCCTGATCATTATTCTGACCCTAACACTACTCTTAAGTCTAAATCTAAACCTAACACTAAACTGAACCCTAACACTAGCCTTACTGCTAAATTTATATGTAAACCTAGCCCTAAACCTAGCCCTAGACCTAAACCTAATCCTAAATCTAGCCGTAACTATAGCTCTAGACCTAAAGACAAACTAGACCTAGCCTTAACAATAACCCTTAACCTAACCCAAAATGTAATCCTACCTCTAGACCTAAACCTAGTCCTAATTCTGGCTTTAACCCTAAAAATTACCCTAAACGAACATTGTCCCTGACACGAAAACTAACCCTAGCTCTAAACTTCACCCTAATCATAAAACTAAACCTAAAAATACACCTAGTCCTAACATTAGCCATAAAACTAGTCTTAATCATTGCAATAGTTCTTACATTAGCCATAGCCCTAAACTATCACAAAACATAGCCCTAATTCAAACCTTACCTTAGATTTAAACCTAAAGCTAACCCTAACAATAACCCTAGCCCTAACTATAACTCTAAGCCTAACACTAGACCTAATCCTAACCACAACTCTAGCTCTAACCCAAGCTCTAACCCTATTCATTACCCTGAGATAACTATAATCCTTATGCTAAACCTAGGTGGGACCCTAATCCTAGCATTAGCCTTAATCCTATCCATTAACCTACACCTAACCTGAACTCTAAACCTAACTGTGTCATTACTGGATCCCTAAACATTAGACTAATTTGAGCCCTAAACCTAAAACTTAACCCTAAACCTTCCCATGAATCAAAACTAAATCTATTCCTAAACCTAAATTTAACCATAACCAAAACTAGACCTAAACCTAGTCCTAATTCTGGCTTTAACCCTAAATTTGACCCTGACTCTAATAATACCAATAGCTCTAAAGCTGACCCTAGCAAGAAACCTAACCTTTACAATAGACCTAGCCATAAACCTCACCCCAAAACTATCCCTAACCCTACCCTAGACCTGACATTAGCCTTAACTCTAATCCTAGCCCTAACCCTAATAAAAACTTAGCCAACATCATAGCCATGAACCTCGCCTTAATCATAAATCTAACACTAATGTTAATCCTAACCTTAACCCTAAATCTCACCCTAGTCCTAAAATAGCTATATTCCCATCCCTTACCCTAAACCTAACCCTAACCCTAGCCCTAAGACTAACTCTAACTCTCACACCAGCTCTATACCTAGTTCTAACCCTATCCCTTACCATAACCAAACACCTAGCCCTAAACCTAGCCCTACCCTACCCCTATACTTAGCCCTATCCAGAAACCTAGATCTCAACCTAACTCTAAATTTAACCCTAACCCTAACACTAAATCTAGCCATAACTCTATTCCTATCCCTAACCCTTAACCTAAGCATAAATCTCACACTTACATTAGCCCTAACCATAAGACTAATCTTAAAACCAGCCCTAACCCTACCGCTAGCCCTAAAACAAAACTGAGTCGTAGACTTAACCATAACCCTTAACCTAAACCAAACCCTAACCATACACCTAACTGTAATATATCCCTAATTAGAGTCTAAACCTACCAAGAAAACTAACCCTGACCCTGACTCTGACCCTAACACTAACCCTGGCTCTAAACATCATCATTACCGTAAACCTTACCTAAACACTAGACCTAGACCTAAGTCTAACCCTATAACTAGCTGTAATCATAAACCTACTTCATACAGTAGTGGTAGCCTTAACCCTAGCCATAACCTAAGCCAAAACGCAGCCTTAATCCAAGTCCTAAACCTAGATTTAACCCTAAACTTAAACCTAACCCTAACCCAAACACTAGCCCTAATCCTATACATAACCCTAGCCCTAACAATAACCCTAACCCTTATGATAACCCTAGTCCTAACCCTAACCCTATAAATTACACTAAACCAAACCTAAACCCTAAATCTAAACCTGTCATTACCCTAACCTTAAACCTAATAAAAATTTGAGCCCTGCACCTAAATACAAACTTAACCCAAACCCTAATCCTGACCCTGATTCCACCCTAGATCTAAACTGGACCCTAACCAAAACCTAACCATTACACTGAACCAAGCCATAAACCTAACACTAATCTATCCCTAACTCTAACCCTAGACCTGACATTAGCCATAGCCCTAATACTATCCCTAACCCTAAAACAAATCCTAGTCCTCATTGTAGCCCTAAACATAGCCTTAATCATAACCCTAACCCTAACCCTAGTTCTAACCCTAATACTAACCCTTGCCCTTGCCCTAAGCCTAACTATAACCACATCCCTTACCCTAAATTAAACCCTAACTCAAACCCTAACCTTATTGGTAACCCTAGCCTTATCCTTAGCCCTAGCACTAACCCTATATCAAAATCTAACTCTAAATCTAACACTAACTCGATAACTAAGCCTAATCCAAAAACTAGCCCTAACCCTAGCCCTAACGTAACCCTAGCCATAATTTAGCCCTATACTTAAACCTAACCCTAACCCTGGTCCTAAGACTATCTCTCTCATACTAGCCCTATCACTCATTCTAACCCTATCCCTTACCGTAACCCTAACCCTAGCCTTAACCCTAGTGCTAACCCTTTCCCTATCCTTATCCCTAGCACTAACTTAGGCAAAATGTAACTCTAAAATTTGCCTTAACCCGAAGTCTTAACCTAATCCTAACACTAGCCCAAACCATAACACTAATCCTAAAATGAGCCCTAACACTACCCTAGCCCTAAAACAAAACCCAGCCATGGCTCTAACCCTAACCATTAACCTAAACCAAACCCTATTCTTACACCTTGACCTAAACCTAGATTTATGTGAGTTGGAAGCCGAACCCTAAAACAAACCCTGAACCTGACACTGACCCTAACACTTCTAGCTCTAAACATCACCCTAACAGTAAACCTAACCCTAACATGAAACCTAGCACTAAAACCCCACAAATAGTCCAAATTTAAACCTAGTACTTACATTAGATGTAACCCTAACCCTAGCTCTAACATAACCCAAAACCTAGCCCTAATAAGATCCCTAACCCTAGTTTTAAACCTAACCTAATCTAACACTAGCCATAATTGTAACCATAACTTTATCCTTAAACTGATCTCCAACTCTATCCATTAACATAACAATAACCCAAACCATAATGATAACCCTAAGCATAAACCTAACCCTATCCCAAATCCTAACCTTTCCATTACCCTAAACCTAATCTGAATCCTAAATCTAACCCTATCATTACCCTAACCCTAATCCTAAAACTAATTCAAGCCCAAAATTGAAACCTTAACCTACCTCAAACCCTAACACAGACCTTGACCCTAATAATACCCCTAGCTCTAAACTTGACCATAACACAAAACCTCACCCTTTGCCTAGATTAGCCATAAACCTAACCTTAAAACTATCTTTAAACATAATTCCAGACCTGAAATTACCCATAGCCCTAATCCTAGACCTAACCCTAAAAACACACCTAGCCCTCATTCTTGTCCTAAACCTAGCCTTAATCATAACCCTATCTCTAGCCCTACACCTAACCCTAATTCTAACCCTCACCCTACCTCTAAACTTAGTTATAATGTCATCCCTTACTCTAAATTTAAACTTAACCTTAACCCTAACCCTAATCTTAAGCTAAACAAAAAACCTAGCCTTAATCCTAGCCCTAATTTAGCTCTATCTCTAACCCTATCCTAACCCTAGCCCTAAGACTAACTTTAACTCTTGTCCTAGACCTAGACCTAGTTCTATCCCTACCACAGACCTAACACTAGTCCTAAACACTTGCCCTAAAGTTAGTCCCAGCCATAACCATAACTCTAAATCTAACCTTAAGCCTAAACCTAAGCCTAACACTAACACTAGCCCTAACCCTAATGATAATTGTAAAACTAGCCTTAACCTAATACTAGAAGTAAACCAAAACCGAGCAATAGCCCTAATCCTGAACCTTAACTTAAACCAAACACTAACACTACACATAGACCTAAACCTAGCACTAATTCGAGTCCTAAGCTTCACCTAAATACTAACCCTTAACCTGACTCATATCCTAACACTTGCCTTAGATCTAAACACTGCCCTAAACAATAGCCCTAATTTGAGTCTTAACGCTAACCCTAAAACTAACCCTGACCCTTGCCACAGTCTGGCTGGGCACACAATCACGAGCCACCACACAGCTTGTAGATTCAAACAGCAACTCTTTATTCCCGAACTCACACCAGCCGTCTACAATCACGTTCTGGGGAAATCCACGTTCTCTGCCCAAATCCACGTTCTCTGCCCAAATCCACCTCCACTGGGCTTCTATCTCCCAAAAACTACTGTCTGAATCCCGTGAGAACTCAAGGGGAACTCAGGCAGCAGGATACGCCCTATTCCCAGCAGGAATAATCTTAAACCTTAAACCTGGAACCTAAACTGGGAACGCCCTAAACCCGATTATGTTAAACCAGGAACACAGTAATCTGCCCTGGTCCTTGAGCAAGGTCACCTACATTCAATGTCACTGCAAAATGTCAGCAACATGGGGTACGCTGGCAAGGAAATTGTCATACCTACTTGGCTAATGGCTCCCAGCAGACCCTGACTCCTATCCTAACAAGAACCGTAGCTATAAATATCACCTTAACCTTAAACCTAACCCTAGCACTCAAACTACCCCAACCCTAACCCTAAAACTAACCGAAATGGTAACCCTAGTTCTTACATTAGCTGTTGCCCTAATCCTAGCCATAACCCTAGCACAAAATCTAGCCGTAAACTGAGACCTAAACCTAGCTTTAACTCTAACTCTAATCCTAACCATAGCCCTAACCCTATATCTAAATCAATCCCTTACCCTAAGTGAAACGCTAAACCTAAGAGTAACCCTAGACCTATCCCTAGTCTTCAGACTAACCAAAACCCTAACCCTATTAACAGTCCAATCCCTAGACTCCATTTTCACTCTAACACTATCCCAAACTCTAACACTAACCCTGACCCTTATTCTGACCCTAACACTAAACCTAGGTCTAACCATAACCCCAACCCTAACCCAAAATTTACCATAATCCTATCCCTAGACCTAACTCTGAACCTAACTCTCAGCCTAGCCCTAATCATAGCTCAGAACCTAACCCTTATGCTAAACATAACCTTAAACCTAATCCTAGTTCTAACCCTCACCTTAACCCTAACAAAAGACCTAATTTTAACCATAGCCCAGCCCTAAACTTAACTCTAACTGTATCAATTACCCTAAACATAACCCTTAACATAACGCTAACCATAGGCTTATCCCTTACCCTATATCTTTTCCCCAAACCTATCAATTATCCTAACCTACCCTAAACCCTAAACCTAAACCAATCATTATGCTTACACTAACACTAATGCTAATTCTAGCCCTAACCCTAACCTCAAAACTAAACCAAACCCTAACACTAACTGTGATGCTAATAATTCCCCTAGGTATAAACCGACATTTACCCTACCAAACCCTTACATAAGACCTAGCCATAAACCTATCCCTAATACTATTCCTAACCTTAACCCTAGACCTGATATTAACCCTAGCCATAATTCTAGCCCTAATCCTAACACAAACACTAGCCCTTATCCTAGCCCTAAACATAGCCTTAATTTTATCCCTAACCCAAACACTAGGCCTAAACCTAACACTAACCCTAGCCCTAATCTTAGCTCTAATTTAGCCCTATTACTAAGACTAACCCTAACCATAGCCCAAAGACTAACTCTAACTCTCACCCTAACCCTAACCCTAGTTCCAACCCTATCCCTTACTACAACCTAATCCTAGCCCTAGCCATTGGACAAACCCTAGCCCTATTCATGGCCCTGGAAATAACCCTAGATATAACCCTAACTCAAAATCTAACCCTAAACCTAAGCCTAAACTAAACCTAACACTAGCCCTAATGCTAGTGCTAATCCTAAAACTGGCCCTAACACTAGCCCTAGCCCTAAAACAAAACCAAGCCATAGCCATAACCCTAACCCTTATCCTACACCGAGCCCTAACCATATCATAATTCTAGTCCTAACCCTAACCCAAAAACTAACCCTGACCCTGACTCTTACCCTAACACTAATGCTGGGTCAAAACATCATCATCACTGTAAGCCTTAACCTAACAAGAGACGTAGCCCTAACCCTAACCGTATAACTAGCGCTAATCATAACCCTACTTCATGCATTAGACATAGCCTTAACCGTAGCCCTAACCTAACCCAAAACTTAGTTTAAACTAAGTAGTAAACCTAGATTTAACAGTAAACTTAAACCTAACCCTAACCAAAAACTAGCCCTAACTCTATACATAACCCTAGCCCTAATTTAGGTCTAAACCTATTCATTAACCTAGCAATAACCCTAAACCTTAAGCTAACCCTAGGCCTAACCCTAAGCCTATCCATTACACTAAACCAAACCTAAACCCTAAAACTAACCCTGTCTTTACCCTGAACCTAAAGCCTAACCTATCCCAAACCCTGACCCTGACCCTAAAAATAACCCTAGATATAAACCTGTATCTTACCCTAAACCTAATCCTTACACTGGACCAAACCATAAATATAATACTAAATCTAGCCCTAACTGTAACCCTAGACCTGAAATTAGCCTAGCACTAATACTATCCCTAACCCTAACACAAACACTAAACCTCATCCTAGACATAAAACTAGCTTTAATCATAACCCTAACCCTAACTTTAGCCTTAACCCTAATACTAACCCTTGCCCCAGCCCTAAACCTAGCCAAAACCACATCCCTTACACTAAATATAACCCTAACTCTAACCCTAACCCTTTTCATCACAATTGCCCTATCCTTAGACCTAGCTTTAACACTAGATCGAAACCTAATTTTAAATCTAACCCTAACTCAATGCCTAAGCCTAAAACTAGCCCTAACCCTGATGCTAATTCTAAAACTAGCTCTAACACTAGCCCTAAAACAAACCTTAGCTGTAATTTAACCCTATCCCTAACCCTAACCCTAACCCTAGCCCTAAGAATAACTCTAACTCTCACACTGGCCCTATCACTCAGTCTAATCCTATCCCTTCCCATAAACCTAACCCTATCCCAAATTCTAGTCCTAACCCTTGCTCAATCCTCAGCCCTAGCACTAACCTTAGATAAAAACCTAACTCTAAATTTAACCCTAAACCGAAGCCTAAGCCTAATTCTAACACTAGCCATAACCCTAATACTAATCCTAAAAATTTCACTAACCCTAAGCGTAGACCTAAAACCAAACTGAGCCAAAGTTCTAACCATAACCCTTAACCTAAACCAAGCCCTAACCCTATACCTAGACCTAACTCCAGCCCTCATTCAATTTTTAAGCCAAACCCTAAAAATAACCCTGACTCTTACCCTTACCATAACACTAACCCAAGGTCTAAACATTATTCTAACCCTAATCCTAAACCTAACAGTAAACCTAGTCCTAAAACACAAAAATTAGCCATAATCATAACCCTAGTACTTACATTAGCCATAACCCTAACCCTAGCACTAATTTAACCCAAAACCTAGCCCTAATCATAACCATAACCCTAGCCCTAAACTGATTTCTAACTCTATCCATTTCCATAACCATGACCATAACTCTAATGTTAATTCAAGCCCTAACTTTAAACCTTAACCTATCCCAAACCCTAACCCAGACTTTAACCGTAATAATACCCCTAGCTGTAAACTTGATGCTAATGCTAAACCTAACCCTCACACTAGTCATACCCATAATCCTAATTCTAAATCTATCTTTAACCATGATTCTATACCTGAAATTAGCCCTAGCACTAATACTAGCCCTAATCCCCCCCCAAAAAAAAAAAAAACCTAGCCCTCATCCTAGCCCTAAACCTAGGCTTAATCATAAACCTAACACTAACCACAGCCCTAACCTTAATCACAACCCTCACCCTACCTCTAAACCTAGTTATAAAGCCACCCATTATCACAAACTTTGCCCTAACACTAAACCTAAACTCTAAACGGTAACTCTAAACTCTAAAACTAGCCCTAACCCTAACCCTAGCCCTAGACTTAAACTAAACACTAAACCTAGCCCAAATCCTACCCCTAATTTAGCCCTATCACTAACCCAAACCCTAACCCTAAGTCTAACTCTCACCCTAGCCCTATACAAGTTCTAACCCTATCCCTTACCATAACCCTAAACTAGCCATAACTCTTGCCCTAGACTTAGTTCTAGCCCTAACCCTAGATCTAACAGTAATTCCAAATTTAACCCTAACACTAAGCCTAAGCCTAACACTAACACTAGCCATATCCCTAACTCTCGGACTAAAACCAAACCAAGTGTTACCCCTAACCCTAAACGTTAACTTAAACCAAACCCTAACACTACTACTAGACCTAACCCTAGCCCTAGTTCGAGTCCTAACCCTAACCTTCAAACCAACCCTGATGCTGACTCATATCCTAACACTCACCCTAGCTCTAAACACCGCTCTCACCTTAAACTGAACCCTAACAGTAACCCTAGACCTAATCCAAGTCCTAACACTAACCTTAAAACTAAACCTGAACCTGACTCCTATTCTAACACGAACCCTAGCTATAAATATCACCCTAACCTTAAATCTAACCCTAACACTAAACCTAACCCATACCCTAACACTAAAAATAACCCTAATGGTAACCCTAGTTCTTATATTAGCAATTGCCTTAACACTAGCCCTAACCCTAACACAAAACCTAGGCCTAATCTGAGCCCTAAACCTAGCTTTAACCTAACTCTAACCATAACCATAGCCCTGACCCTAGCTCTAAACCAATCCCTTACTTAAGCAAAACCTTAATCCTAAGGGTAACCCTAGAAATATCACTAATCCTTAGGCTAACCAAAACACTAACCTTATTAATAGCCCTTACCCTTGCCCTCATGCTAGATCTAACCCTATCCAAAACCCTAAGACTAACCCTGACCCTTTTGGTGACCTTACCATTAATCCTAGGTCTAATCTTTTTCATAACTCTAATATCAAACCTACTGTAATCCTATCCCTAGACCTAATCCTGAACCTAACACTAAGCCTAACCCTAACCATAGCTCAGACCCTAACCTTTACACTAAATATTGTTAGAGTCTGTAAACAAGTCAAGATGGCACCTGGCATTTTGCAGAGGGAGTGGTTTGTGAAGTAATGCCAGTGAGCCATTATTAAGTGTGGAGATTCCTTATTGGTTGACTGCTGTATCTAGTTTATGTTAATTAAGATAAGCTGTGTGTAATGTATATATACCCCTCTGGTCCTACCATAAACGGCTCCCACTCCTGCTGTATCAATGTACACAAGTTGCTCGTCACACCCCGGTTATTTTGCTACAGCCGGACTGTGGCAAAATATAACCTTAAACTAACCTTAGTTCTAACCCTCACCATAGCCCTAAATCAAGACCTAATTCTAACCATAACCCTATCCCTAAACTTAAGTCTAAATGTATCATTAACCTAAACAAAACCCTTACCCTAATGCTAACCCTAGGCCTAACCCTAAACGTATCACTATCCCCAAACTTATCAATTATCCTAAACCTACCCTGAACCCTAGACCTAATCCAATCATTACCCTAACACTAACCTTAATGATAATTTGAGCCCTAACCCTAAACTCAAACCTAAACCAAACCCTAACACTGATACTGATCTTAATAATTTCCTTAGCTCTAAACCTCACTCTTACCCTATAACTAACCCTTACACTGGACCTAGCCATAAAACTAACCCCAAGACTATCCCTAAGCATAACACTAGACCTGATATTAGCCTTAGCAATGATACTATCCCTAATCCTAACACAACCCCCAGCCCTTATCTTAGTTCTAAACATAGCCTTAATTATAACCCTAAACATAAAGCATAGGCCTAACTCTAACACTAACCCTAGCCCTGATCTTAGATCTAATTTAGCCCTATCCCTAACCTTAACCCTAACCGTAGCCCAAAGACTAACTCTAACTATCACCTTAGTCCTAACCCTAGTTCTAATCCTATACTTTACTGGAACCCTAATCCTAGCCCAAACCATAGGTCTAACACTAGCCCTATTCGTAGCCCTGGCAGCAGCCCTAGATCTAACCCTAACTCTAAATCTAACCCTAAACCTTAGCCTAAACCTAAACCTAACACTAGCCATAACCCTAAGGGTAATCCTAAAAGTAGCACTAACCCTAGCCCTGAAACAAAACCAAGCCATAGACCTAACCCTAACCCTTAATAAAAACTAAGCCCTAACTCTACACTTAGCCATAACTCTAGGCCTAATTCAAGTTTTAAGACAAACCCTAAAACTTACCCTGACCCTGACTCTGACCTTAACACTAACCCTAGCCTAAACATCATCCTAACACTATACCTAAACCTAACAATAGACATAGCCCTAACCCTAACCCTAAAATTAGCCCTAATCGCAACCATAGTACTTACATTAGCCCTGACCCTAAACCTAGCCTTAACTTAACCCAAAACCTAGCCTTATTCCAAGCATTATCCCTAGATTTACCCGTAACCCTAACCCTGTCACTAATCGTAACAATAACCCTAGCTGTAACCCTATCTCTAAAACTATCCATTACCCTAAACCTAACTTGAAACCTAAACCTAACATTATCTTTACCCTAATCCTAAATCAAATGCTAATTCGAGCCCTAACATTAAACCTTAACCTATACAAAACACTAATTGTGACCCTGACCCTAAGAGTACCCTTAGCTCTAAACCTGAACCTAACCCTAAACCTAACCCTTACACTAGACATAGCCATAAATCTAAACCTAAAACTATTTTTAAACATAACACTAGACCTGAAATTAGCCCTAGCCATAATCCTAGACCTAAACCTAGGCTTAATGCAAGCCTGAACCATAACCCGAGCCCTAACCCTAATTCTATTCCTCACCTTAGACCTAAACCTACATATAACCTCATCCTATACTCAAAAACTAACCATAAACGTAAACCTAACCCTAACCCTTGCCCTAAACCTAGGCCTAACACAAAGCCTTGTGCTAATCCTAACCTTTATTTAATCCTATCCTAACACTAAACCTAGCCATAAGACTAACTCTAACTCATGAACTAGCCTAGCCCTAGTTCTATCCTTAGCCTTAATCCTAATCCTTGACCTAAGACTAAGTTTAAATCTAAATCTAACTCTAAATTTAACTGTAGCAATGAGACTAAACAAAATAATAACACTACACCTAACCATAACACTAATCCTAAAATGTGCCCTAGCCCTAGCCCTAGCCATAAACCAAAACCAAGCCATAGCCCTAATCTTAACCCTTAACCTAAATCAAACCCTAACCCTACAACCAACCCCCAAACTAACTCTAAAACTAACTCTAACCCTGACACTGACTCTAACACTAATCCTAGCTCTAAACATCACCGTAACCTAAAATTAACCCTAACACTATATCTAGCCTAAACCAAACCTTAACACTAGTCGTACTGGTAACACTAAACATATACCTAAGCCTAACACTAGACCTAGACCCACAGCTAATCCTAAATATAGCTATAACTCTAGCCCAAGAGCTAAACAAAAACCTAGCACTAGCACTAACAATAACCCTTAACCTGAACCAAACACTTACCCTATACCTAGACCTAAACCTAGCCCTAATTCTGGCTCTAACCATAACCCTATCTCTATCCCCAAAACTGACGCTAATTCTAACACTGAACCTAGCTTTAAACATGACACTAACTCAAAACCTAGACATAACACTAGAACTAGCCATAAACCTAACCCTAAAACTAGCCCTAAACACAACCCTAACTCTTAGATTACCCATAGTCCTAATCCTAGCCCTAAACCTAACATAAAACCTAGCCCTAATCCTAGGCCTAAACTTAGCTCTAAGCATAACTCTTAGCCTAACCTTAGTCCTAAACCTAGACCTAATCTAAGCCTCGCCTTAGACCTAACCCTAGCTCAAAGCCTAACCTTTACATTAAACATAACCCTAGCTCTACCCTAAACCCTATCCCTAACCCTAGCCCTAATCCTAACGTTAAACCTAGCCTGAACTTTAGCTCTAATCATATCCATTACACTAAACCTAACCCTAACCCTAACCCTAATTAAAACCCCATCCCTAACACTAAACATAACTCTATCCATAAATGTAAACCTAGACCTAAACCTTGCCCTAGACTTAACCCTAGCTCAAACACTAACCCTTACCCTAACCTAACTATAACCATAGCCCTAAAATTAAAACTTACCCTAACCATAAAACTTACCCTAAATCACACCCTAACCATATCCCTAAACCTAGCCCTAAACCTAGATTAATCCAAACCATAACCTAGCCCTAACCCTAGCTCTAAACCTATACATTACACTAAATATAACCCTAACCATAATGGTAACCCTAACCCAATTGCTAAACCTAACTCATACATTACCCTAAACCGTAACTGAAACCTAAACTAAAACCTATCCATTACCCTAATCCTAAACCTAATCCTAATGCTAATTCGTGCCTTTACCCTAAACCATTAGCTAAACGAAATGCTACCCTTGACCCTGAGCCTAATAATAACCTTAGCCCTAAAGCTGACCTTTAACCTAAACCTATTATACTAGACCTAACATAACCTAACCCTAAAACTATTTTTAACATTAACCCTAGAACTGATATTAGTCCTGGACCTGGTTCTAGCCATAATTCTAACAGAAATGCTAGCCCTTAACCTACCCCTAAACCTAGCCTTAATACTAAACTGAAATATAACCCTAGGTCTAATCCTAATTCTAAAAGTCACCCTATCCCTAAAACTGGCTATAACCCCACCCATTCCCCTAAACTTAACCTTAACACCAATACTAACCCTAACTCTAGCCCAACTTCTTAGTCTTACCCTAACACTAACTCTAGCCTTAACACTAGGCCTAATGTAGCCATAACCCTAACACTAACCCTAGTTCTAATCCTAGCCCTAATTTATCTCTAACCCTAGCCCTAACCCTAGCCCTAATCCTAGCCCTAATTTATCTCTAACCCTAGCCCTAACCCTAGCCCTAATCCTAGCCCTAATTTAGCCCTAACCCTAACCCTAAACCCTAAGACTACAACTATGACAAACTGTAATTCTTGCCCTAGCTGTATCCCTAGTTCTAACCATATTAGTTACCATAACCCTAATCCTCACCCTAACCCTAGCCCTAGCCCTAGCCCTAACCCTAGATGTAACCCTACCTCTAAATCTAATCCTAATCCTCAACCTACACCTCAACCTAACACTAGCCCTAACACTAATGCTAAACCACAATCTAGCCATAACCGGAGCCCTAGCCTCAAAACAAAATCAACCTATATCCCTAACCCTTAACCAAAACCAAACCCTAACCATACAACTACTACTAACTTTAGCCCTAATTTGAGTTCTAAACCTTACCCTAAAACTAACCCTGACTCTGACACTAACCCTAACAATAACCTTTGCTCTAAACATCGCCCTAACCCTAAACCTAACCATAACACTAGACATAGTTCTAACCCTAACCTAAAACTAGCAATAATTGCAACACTAGTTCATACATTACCATAGCCTTAATCCTAGCCCTAAACAAACCCAAAACCAAGCCCTAATTTGAGCCTTAATCCTAGCTTTAAAACTAACCCTAAACCTAAACTTAACCCAGAACATAGCCCTAAACTTTACCCTAATCCTATCCAGAATTCTAACCATAATTCTAGCCCTATCACTAGCTCTAACCCTACTCAATACCCTAACCATAACCATAAATCTATTGGTAACCCTAGGCCTAACCCTAAACTTATCCCTAACCCTAACTTATTTCATTAACCTAAACCTAACCTGAACCCTAAACCTAACACTATCATTACCCTAACTCTAACCCTAATGCTAATTCAAGCCCTAAACCTAAACCTTAACCCAACTCAAACCTTAACTCTGCCCCTTCCCATGATAATATACCTAGTTCTAACCCTGACCCTACTCCTAAACCTAACCCTTATACTAGGCCTAGCCATAAACCTAACCCTAAAACTATTGTTAGCCATAATCCTAGACCTGACATTTGCCCTAGCTGTAATTCTAGCCCTAAACTTAACACAAAACAAAACCATAACCCTAACCCTAACCTTAGCCCTAATCCTATCCATAATCCTAGCACTAAATTTAGCTCTGACCCTATCAATTACCCTACACATAACCCTAATTATACTGCTAACCCTAGGCCTACCTCTAAACCTATGCCTAACTGTAGCACTATCCATTATGCGAAATCTAACCTGAACCATAAACCAAACCCTAACATTACCCTAACCCAAAACCTAGTGCTAATTCGAGCCCTAACCCTAAACCCTAACCTAAAGAAAACCCTAAAACTGACCCTGACCCTAATAAGACCCCTAGCTCTAAACTTGATCCTTCCCGTAAACCTAACACTTACACTAAACATAGCCATAAACCTAACCCTAAAACTATCCCTAACCATAACCCAAGATCTGACATTCGTCCTAACACTAATCCTAGCCCTAACCCTAACACAAACCCTAGCCCTCATTTTAGCCTTAATCATAACTATAATGAAACCCTAGCCCTAACCCTAATTCTAAATTTCACCCTAGCCCTATCCCTAGCTCTAAACCCATCTCTTACACTAAACCTAACCGTAAGCCTAAAACTAAACCTAGCCCTAAACATAAGCATAAACCTAGCCCTATTACTAGCCCTAATTAAGCCCTATACCTAACCAAACACTAAGCTTAGCCGTAAGACTAACTCTCACTCTCACCCTAGCCCTATTTCCAGTTCTAACCATATTGCTTACCATAACCCTAATCCTAGCCATAAACAAAGACCTAATAGTAGCCCTATCCTTAGACCTAGACCTAATCCTAGATTTAATCCTAAATCTAAATCTGATTTTAACCTAAGCCTAAACCTAAATTTAACACTAGCCCAAACCTAATGCTAAGCCTAAAACTAGCCCTAACCTTAGCACCAGCCCTAAAAGAAAACCAAGCCATAGCCCTAACTTTAATACTTAACCTCAACCAAAATCTAACCCTACACCTAGCCCTAACCCTAGCCCTAATTCGCGTCCAAACCCTAACCCTAAAACTACTCTGACCTTGAATTTGACCCTAACACTAACCCTAGCTCTAAACGTTATACCTAACCCTACCACTAGACCTAGTCCTAACACTAATCCTATAACTAGCCCAAATCATAACCGTAGTCCATACATTGGCTATAACTCTAAAACTAGCCCTAACTCTAACCAAAACCTAGCCTTAATGGAAGACCTAACCCTAGATTTAAGACTAAAACTAAACCTAACACTAGCCCTAACGCTAAACATAAACATAGCCCTGATACTAGCTCTAATCCTATCCCTTACCCTAAGCTAACCCTAAACCTAATGCTAACCCTAGGCCTAACCCTAATCCTTAGCCTAACACAAACCCTCAGACTATTACTAGTCCTAAAACTAGCCCTCATTCTATCTCTACCCATAACCCAAACCCTAAACCTAACCCTGACACTTATTCTGACCCTAACAGTAATTGTATGTCTAAACCTGACCCTAACCATAAACCGAACCCTAACATTACCACTAGAAATAAACCTAAACCTAAACCTAACCCTAACACTAGCCCTAGACCTAAACCTAATCCAAACTCTAGCCATATCTCTAGCCCTAGACCTAAACAAAACCCTAGCCCTAGTGCCAATTTTAAACCTTAACCTAACACAAACACTAACCCTACCCCTAGACCTAACTCTAGTGATAATTCTGGGTTTAACCCTACCCCGAACACAGACCCTGACCCAAACACTAACCCTAGCTCTAAACATCACGAAAATGGTAACTCTAACCCTTACACTTGATCTAGCCGTAACACTTAATCAAAAAGTAGCCCTAATCATAACCCTGGCTTAATACATTAGTTGTAGGGCTAACACTAGCCACTAACTAACCCAAAACCTAGCCCTAGGCCGAGTGCTAACCCTAGTTTTAACCCTAACTCTAAAACTAGCCCTAATCCATACCCTAACCCTAGCTTTTACCGTATCCATTACCTTAAGCTAAAGCCTAAACGTAAAGCTAACCTTAGTCCTAATCCTAATCCTTAGACTAACCCAAACCTTAAACCTATTACTAGTCATAACCCTAACCTTCATTCTAGCTATAACCCTGACCCAAACCCAAACCCTAACCCTCACACTTATTCTGAACCTAACACTATCCGCAGGAATAAACCTGACTCTAACCCAAAACTGAACCCTAACATTAGCCCTACTGGTAATCATATACTTAAACCTAAACCTAACACTAGCCCTAGACTTGAACCTAATCCTAAATCTAGCCATATCTCTAGCCCTAGACCTGAACAACAACCTAGCCCTAGCCCTAACAATAACCCTTAACCTAACCCAAACACTAATCCCACTCCTAGACCTAACCCTAGTCCTAATTCTGCCACTAAACCCAACACTAACTCTAACCTGAACACTGGCCCTGACTCTAACACAATCCTAGCACCAAAGCTCACCCTAAACCAAAACCTAATCCTAACTCTAGACGTCGCCATAACCCTCAACCTAAAACTAGCCCTAATCATAACCCTAACTCTTACTTTACCCATGGCCCTAACCCTAGGCCTAAACTAACACAAATCCTAGCCCTAATTTTAGGCCTGAATATAGCCCTAAGTGTAACCCTAAACCTAACCCTAGCCCTAACCATAATCCTAACCCTAAACCTCGCTATAGACCTAACCCTAGCTCAAAGGCTAACCTTTACCCTTAACATAAACCTAGCCGTATCCCAAACCTAACCTAACACTAGCCCTAATCCTAACATTAACCATAGCCCTAACCATAGCTCTAATTAAATCAATTACCCTAACCCTAGCCCTAATCCTAATGATAACCCTAGTCCTAACCCTAGCTCTAATTCTATCCATTACCTCTAACCATAATCCTAACCCTAATGCTAACCCTAGGCTTAACCCTAACCCTATCACATTCCCTAAACCTATCCATTGCCCTAAAACTAACCTGAACCCTAATCCTAAGCTTATTGATTAACCTAACCCTAACTCTAATCCTAAAGCTAATATGAGCCCTAAACCTAATCCTTAACCTAAACCAAACGTTAAGCCAAACACTGACCCTAATAACACACAGAGCTGTAAACTTGACCCTTACCCTAATTCTAACCCTTATACTAGACCTAACCATAAACATAAACCGAAACCTATACCTGACATTAGCCGTAGCCCTAATCCTAGCCCTAACCCTAACAAGAACACAAGCTCTCATCCTAGCCCCAAACCTACCTTAATCATAACCCTAACCCTAATTCTAACACTTTCCCTAGCCCTTAACCTAGTTATATCCCAATTGCTTACCATGAATCTAACCCAAACCCTAACCCTAACAGTAAACCTACCCCTAAACTTAACCCTAGGACTAACCCTAACACCAACCCTAGCCCTAATCCTAAACCTTACCCTAATCCTAGCTTTAAGACTAACTATAACTCTCGCCCTAGCCCTAGACCTAATTCTAAACCTATCACTTACTGTAACATTATTCCTAGCCATAGGCTAGAATAATCCTAGCCCTAAACTTACACCTTGCCCTAACGCTAGATCTAAACATAACTCTGAATCTAACCCTAATTCTACATCTAACCCTAACCCTAACACTAGCACTAACCATAATGCTAATCCTAAAACTAGCCCTAACCATATGCTTAGCCCTAAAACAAAAGTGAGCCATAAAACTAACTCTAAACTTTTACCTAAACTAAACCGTAAACTTATATCTATATCTAAGCCTAGTCATAATTTGAGTCCTAATCTTAACCCTAAATCTACCCCTAAACCTGTCTCTAACATTAGCATTAATCCTACATCTAAACATCACCCTAAACCTAAACAGTAACCTAACACTAGACCTGGTCCTAACCCTAATTCTAAAACTAATTCTAATCATAACCCTAGATCATACATTAGCCATAATCTTAAACCTAATGCTAACCAAAACCTAGCCCAAATCTGATACCTAACCCTACCTTTCACCCTAACACTAGCCGTAACCGGAACCCGAACCCTAGCTCTAACCTTATATTTACCCTAGCCAAACCCAAAACCTTATGCTAAACCTGGTCCTAAAACTAATCCATAGTGTAATCCAAACCCTAACCCTATTACTAGTCCTAACCCTAGCCCTCATTCTTGTTAAAACCATAACCCAAATTCTAACCCTAACCCTGACACTTATTATGACCATGAACCTAAACCAAACCCTAACAAGCCCTATCCATAACCTATATCTAAACCTATCCCTAACACTAGCCCTAAATTAAACCAAATCCTAAATCTAGCCATATTTTTAACCCTAGTTCTTACATTACCCATAGCCATAAATAGATTTAGATTTAGATCCTAAATCTAGCTATTACTCTAGTCCATGACCTAAACAAAAACTTAGTGCTAGTCCTAACAATAAACCTTAATCTAAACCAAACACTAACCCTACCACTAGACCTAACCCTAGTCCTATTCTGGCTTTCACCCTAACCCTAACTTTATCCTGAATACTGGCCCTGACACTACTATTAAACCTAGCTCTAAACCTGACCCTAACCCAAAACCTAAACCTAACATAGACATAGCCATAACCCTAACCTTAAATCTAGCTCTAATCAGAACCCTAGATCTTACATTACATATAGGACTAAGTCTAGGCCTAAACCTAACACAAAACTTAAATGACCCTAATCCTATTTGAGGCCTAAACCTACTCTAAGCATAACCCTCACCCTAACCCTAACCCTAGTCCTAACCCTAACCCTAACCCTCACCTTAGTCCTAACCCTAGCTCAAAGCCTATCCCTTAGCCTAAACATAACCCTAGCACTATCCCTATCCATACCCCTAATCCTAACCTTAACACTAGACCTAACACTAGCTTTAACCCTAGCATCACCCTAACTCTAACCCTAACCCTAATGATAACTCTATGCCTAATCCTAAGCGAAACCCTAAACCAAACCATAAACCTAACCCTAGACCTAAACCTAAACATTTCCATTGCCATAATCCTAACTCAAACCCTAAATCTTACTCTAAAACTAACAGTAAACCTAGCCCTAAAACTAAACTTAAATCTAAACCTAACCTTAACCATAAAGCTAACCTTATATCTAATGCAATCTATTACCTTAAACCTGGTCCTAAAACTAATCCATAGTGTAATCCAAACCCTAACCCTATTACTAGTCCTAACCCTAGCCCTCATTCTTGTTAAAACCATAACCCAAATTCTAACCCTAACCCTGACACTTATTATGACCATGAACCTAAACCAAACCCTAACAAGCCCTATCCATAACCCTATATCTAAACCTATCCCTAACACTAGCCCTAAATTAAACCAAATCCTAAATCTAGCCATATTTTTAACCAAGACCTAAACAAAAAAACTAGCCCTAGCTCTACTTATAAGCCTTAACCTAAGCCAAAAACTACCCTTACCTGTAGACCAAACCAATCCTAATCATGGCTCTAGCCATAACCCTACACTAATCTAAACACAGACCCTAACACTAACACTAACCCTATCTATAAAACTGACCCTAATCGAAACCTAAATCTAACACTAGACCTAGCCATAACCGTAAATATAACTCTTACATTACCATAGCACTAAAACTAGCTCTAAACCTAATACAAAACCTAGCCCTAATCCTAGGCCTAAATCTAGCCCAAAGCGTAATGCTAACCCTAACCTAACCTTATCCCTTACCCTAAGCCTAACCCTCAAGCTAACCCTAACCATTGCCTTAGACCTAACCCTAGATAAAACCCAAAACTGAACCATAAACATAATCCTAGAACTATCCCTAAACCTAATCCTAATCCTAGCCCTAATCATAATGTTAACCCTAGCCCTAATACTATCTCTAATATTATCCATTACCCTAAACCGAAACCTTAACCCTAATGATAACCCTAGCTCTAATTCTAATTTTAAACCTAATCATAGACTAACCCTAAACCTAACCCTCATTGTAGCCTTAACCCTAGATAAAATCCTAACCCTTACTCTAACACTAACTCTAGCCCAAACCCTAACACCAACCCTAAACCTAAAACTACCCCAACCCTAACCTGACATATAACCCTATCCATTACCCTAACTCAAATAATAATCTTAACCCTAAACCTAAAACTACCTCTAACCCTAACCCGACATCTAATCCTTCCCATTAACCTAACTCTAAAGATAACCTTAGCCCTAAACCTAACACTAACCCTAACCTTAACTGTAAATTTAACCGTAGACATAATCCTAAACCTAAAGCTCACCCAAGCACTAACCCTAGCTCAAAATCTAACCTGTACCTTAAACCTAACACAAAACCTAACCCTAGTTCTAGCCCTAACCCTAACTCTAGCCCTAATCCTATCCAAAATCCTAGCCCTAACCCTAGCTCTAATGCTATTCATTACCCTAAAAATAACCCTAAACCAAATGCTAACCCTAGGCCTAACCCTAACCCTATCAATAACCCTAACCCTACGAATTACCCTAATCTTAACCTGAATCCTAAACCTAAATTTATCAATAAACCTAACCCTAATTCTAACCCTAATGCTAATTTGAGCCCTAAACCTAATAATTAACCTAACACAAACCCAAAACCTGACCCTGAGCCTAAAAAATCTACCTTAGTCTTAATCTGGGCCTTACCCTATAAGTAATATTAGACACAGCCATGAACCTAACCCTATAACTATCCTTATCCATAACCTAAACCTGACATTATTCCTATCCCTAAAACTAGCCCTAACCCTAACACAAAACCTAGCCCTCATCCTAACCCCAAATCTAGCCTTAATTCTAACAAAAACCTAATCCTAGACCTAATCCTAATTCAAATCATCGGCATAGACCTAAACCTAGCTATAACCCAATCCCTTCCCCTAAACCTAACCCTAAACCCAATCCTCAACACAGCTCTAACCCTAGGCATAATCCTAAAACCAATCCTAGACATATTCCTAGCCCTAATTAAGTCCTAAACTTAACCCTAACCCTAGCCTTAAGACTAACTCTAACTATCACCCTCGCTCTATTCCTAGTTCCAACCTATCCCTTACCATAACCCAAACACTAGACCTAACCTTAGCCCTAACCCTAGCCATAGCCCTAACCCTAGAATGAACCATAACTCTAAATGTACCCCTAAGTCTAAACTCACCCTATCACTAGCAATAACACTAACATTAATGGTAAAACTACCTTACCTTTATCCTTAGTCCTAAAACATAACGAGCCATAGCACTAACCCTAACCCTTAACCTAAACCAAATCCTAACCCTACATCTAGCCCTAAGCCTACCCCTAATTCGAGTCCTATCCCCAACCCTAAAACTAACCCTGACCCTGACTCTGAACCTAACACTAACCTTACCTCAAAACATCACCCTGAACTTAAACCTAACCATAAAACTAGACTTAGCACTAACCATAACCCTAAAATTAGCCCTAATCATAACCCTAGTTCTTACATTAGCTGTATCCCTAACACTAGCCCTAATGTTACCCAAAATCTAGATCTAATGCAAGCCCTACCCTAGCTTTAATGCTAACTCTAAACCTAAACCATCTCCTAATCCTTACCCTAAACCTAACCCTAACTTTAATCCTTGCACTAACACAAAACCTAACACTAACCCTAACACTAACACAAATCATAACCCTAGCCCTAACCCTAGCTCTAACCCTATCAATTACCCTAACCCTAACCATAATCCTAAAAAAATGCTAACCCTCGGCCTAACCCTACCACATTCGCTAACCCTAACCTATCCATTATCCTAAATATAACCCTAACCCTAAAACTAACCAAACACTAAACTAGACATAACACTAACCCTATAACTAGCCCTAATTGTACCCTAATTCTTACATTAACCATAGCCCTAAAGCTAACACAAAACCTAGCCTAGCCCTAATCCAATCTCTAACCCTAGCTTTAACCCTAATCCTAAACCTAACCCTCGCCCTAACCCTAACCCTAATCCTAGCCCTAACACTAGTGCTAACCCTATCCCTTACCCTAAGCCAAACTCTAACCCTAAAGCTACCCTAGTCCTAAACCTAATTCTTACCCGAACCCAAAACCTAACTCTATTACTAGTCCTAACCCTATTCCTCAATCTAGCTCTATCACTATCCCAAACTATAACACTAACCCTGACTCTATTCTGAACCTAACACTAACCATAGGTCTAAACTGGACCCTAACCCTAAAACGACCCCTAACATTGGCACTACCTGTTACCATATAAATAAACCTTACCCTAACTCTAGACCTAGACCTACATTTAATCCTTTACCTAGTGATAACTCTAGGCCTAGCCATAAACATAAACTTAGTTCTAGGCCTAATAATAACCCGTAAACTAACCCAAACACTAACGCCACCCTTAGACCAAACCATAGTCCTAATGCTGGCCCTAACAATAAACCTAACCCTAAACAGAACACTGACCCTAATTCTAGCACTAAACCTAGTCATTCTCTAAACAAAAGCCTAAACCAAATGCTAACCCTAGGACTAACCCTAACCCTGTCCCTAACACTAACCCTATACATTAGTCTAAACCTAACCTGAAGTGTAAACCTAGCTCTATCCATTACTCTAACCCTAACCCTAACCCTAATGCTAATTTGAGCCCTAACCTTAAACCTTAACCCAAACCAAATCCTAACCCAGACTCTGACCCTAATAATAACCTAGCTCTATACCTAACCAGTACAATAAACCTGACCCTTACACTAGACTTAGCCATAAATCTATCCCTAACACTCTCCCTAACCATATTCCTAGACATGACATTATCCCTAGCCCTAATCCTAGCCCTTACCCTAACACAGACCCTAGCCCTCATCCGAACCCTAAACCTAGACTTAATCCTAACCAGAACCTTAACCCTAGCCCTATCCATAAATATAACCCTTGCCCTAGCACTAAACCTAGCTATATAAGCCCATCCCTTCCCCAAAAAACTAACCCTAACCCTAGCCCTAACCATAGGCCTAAACCTAACACTTTTCATAGCGCTAATCCTAGCCCTATTTGAACCCTAATTTAACCCTACCCCTAACCCTAGCCCTAAACTAACTTTAACTCACATGCTAACCCTATTTCTATTTATAACCCTATTCATTACCATAACCCTCACAATAGCCCTAACCCGAGCCTTAACCCTAGGCATAGCCTTAACCCTAGACTAAGGATAACTCTAAATCTAACACTAAACTTAAGCCTAAACGTCATTAGCCCTAGCCCTAAAACAAAACTGAGCCATTGCTCTAACCCTAAACCTTAACCTAAACCAAACCCTAACCCATAACTAGCCATAAACTGAGCTCTAAATCGAGTCCTAGGCCTAAAACTAACCCTCACCCTGACTCATATCAAAACACAAACCCAGCTCTAAATATCACCTGAACCCTAAAACTAATGCTAACACTAGACCTAGCCGAAACCCTAACCCTAAAACTAACCCTAATTATAACCCTAGTTCTTACATTGGCCTTAGCCAAACCCTAGCCCGAACTCTAGCACAAAAATAGCTCTAATCCAAGCCCTAACACTAGACTTAAACCTAATCCCAACCCTATAACTAGCCCTAAACCTAACCCTAATCCTAGCCCTAACCCTAACTCTAATCCTATCCATTACCCTAAGCCAAACCCTATTCATAATGCTATCTCTAGTCCTAATCATAATCCTTAGCCAAACCCAAACAATAACCCTATTACTAGTCCTAACACTAGCTCTCATTCTAGATCTAACCCTAACCCCAAATCTCACTCTAACCTTCACCCTTATTCTGACCCTAACATTAATTATAGGTCTAAACCTGACCCTAAACAAAAACCACATCCTGAAACTAGCCCTACCAGTAAATTTATACCTAAACCTAAACCTAACACTAGCCCTAGACCTAATGTTATGTTTATAGACATATCTATAAACCTAACCCAAAAAACTAGCCATAACCATAACCCTAGTTCTTACATTACCCATAGCCATAAATAGATTTAGATTTAGATCCTAAATCTAGCTATTACTCTAGTCCATGACCTAAACAAAAACTTAGTGCTAGTCCTAACAATAAACCTTAATCTAAACCAAACACTAACCCTACCACTAGACCTAACCCTAGTCCTATTCTGGCTTTCACCCTAACCCTAACTTTATCCTGAATACTGGCCCTGACACTACTATTAAACCTAGCTCTAAACCTGACCCTAACCCAAAACCTAAACCTAACATAGACATAGCCATAACCCTAACCTTAAATCTAGCTCTAATCAGAACCCTAGATCTTACATTACATATAGGACTAAGTCTAGGCCTAAACCTAACACAAAACTTAAATGACCCTAATCCTATTTGAGGCCTAAACCTACTCTAAGCATAACCCTCACCCTAACCCTAACCCTAGTCCTAACCCTAACCCTAACCCTCACCTTAGTCCTAACCCTAGCTCAAAGCCTATCCCTTAGCCTAAACATAACCCTAGCACTATCCCTATCCATACCCCTAATCCTAACCTTAACACTAGACCTAACACTAGCTTTAACCCTAGCATCACCCTAACTCTAACCCTAACCCTAATGATAACTCTATGCCTAATCCTAAGCGAAACCCTAAACCAAACCATAAACCTAACCCTAGACCTAAACCTAAACATTTCCATTGCCATAATCCTAACTCAAACCCTAAATCTTACTCTAAAACTAACAGTAAACCTAGCCCTAAAACTAAACTTAAGTCTAAACCTAACCTTAACCATAAAGCTAACCTTATATCTAATGCAATCTATTACCTTAAACCTAATCCAAAACCTAATGAAAACCCTAGTCCTAACACTAAACCTAACCCTGACCATAACACTAAACCTAACCATCATCCTAGACCTAACCCTAGCTCAAAACCTAACCTTTACCCTAAATCTAACCCTAACCCTAACCTAAGGTACAGTTAATGGCCCTAACCCCAAACCTAACCTAACTCTAGCCCTAATCCTAACCTAACCCATGCCATAACCATAACTCCAAATCAATATATTATCCTTATGATAACCCCAATCCTAATGTTAACCCTAGGCATAACCCTAATCCTTTTACTAACCCTAAAGCACTCAATTGTCCTAAACCTACTCTGAAACCTAAACCTAACCCAATCAATTACCCTAACCCTAACCCTAACCCTAAAGCTCATTTGAGCCCTATTCCTCAACCTTAACCTAAAACAAAACCTAACCCTGATCCTGACCCTAAAAATACACCTAGCTCTAAACCTGACACTTACAGTAAGACTAACACTTACACTAGACCAAGACACAAACCTAACCCTAAACTACCCCAAACTGTAACAATAGACCTGACATTAGCCCAAGCCTTAATTCTAGACCTAAGCCTACAACAAACACTAGCCCTCATCCTAGCCTTAAACTTAGCCTTAATCATAACCCTAAACATAACTCTAGCCCTAAACCTAATTCTAACCCTCACCCTACCTCGAAACCTAGCTATAACACCATACCTTACCCTAAAATTAACTATAACCCTAGCCCTAACACTAGGCCTAAGCTGAACACTAAACATAACCCTAATCCTACCTCTAACTTAGCCCTATCCAAAAACTAACCAAAACCCTAGGCCTAAGAGTAACTCTAACTCTCACCCTAGCCCTAGCCCCAGTTCTAACCCTATCTGTTACTGTAACCATAACCCTAGCCCTAACCCTTGCCCTATAGTTAGACCTAGCCCTAGTCCTAGATCTAACGCTAAATCCAAATCTAAACCTAACTGAAAGCCTAAGCCTAACACTAACACAAGCCCTAACCCTAATGCTAATCTTACAAATAGCCCAAACCCTAAACCTAGGAATAAAACAAAACTGAGCAACAGCCCTAACCCTAAACCTTAACTTAAACCAAACACTAACACTATACCTAGATGTAACCCAAGCCCTAATTTGAGTCCCAACTATAACCTTAAAACTTACCCTGACCCTGACTCATATCATAACACTGACCCAAGCTGTAAAGACCACACTAAACTTAAACCAAACCCTAAGAGTAACCCTAGCCCAAATTCAAGTAATAACCCTAACCTTAAAGCTAACCCTGACCCTGACTTATATCTTAACAGTCACCCTAGCTGTAAACACAAACCTCACCTTAAACCAAACACTAACAGTAATCCTAGCCCTTATTTGAGTCCTAATCCTAACCCTAAAGCTAACACTGATGCTGACTCATATCCTAACAATAACCCTAGCTCTAAGTATTACCCTAACCTTAAACCTAAACCTAACACTAGACCTACCCCTAAACCTACCCCTAAAACTAACCCTAATTGTAACCCTGGCTCTTACATTAGCCAATGTCCAAATCTGGCCCTAAACCTAACACAAAAATTTGCCCCAATCCAAGCTCTAAACCTATATTTAACCCTAAACCTAACATTAACTCTAGCATTAACCCTATCTCTAAGGCTATCACTTAACCTAAGAATAACCCTAACCCTAATGGTAACCCTAGACCTATATCTAATTCTTAGGCTAAACAAAACCCTAACCCTATTAATAATCCTAACCCTAGCCCTCATTCTAGCTCTAACCCAATCCCAAACCCTAACACTAACCCTGACCCTTATTCTGACACTAACAGTAACCCTAGGTCTAAAACTGACCCTAAACCTAGACCAAACCCTAACACTAGCCCTGCACCTAAGCCAACCCCTAAATCTAGCCTTAACTCTAGCCCTAGACCTAACTATAAACCTAACCCTAGCACTAACAATAATCCTTAACCTAACTCAAAAACTAACCCTACCCCTAGACGTAAACCTAGTCCTAATTCTGGCTGTAACCCTAACACTAACTCTAACCCAAATACTGACCCTGACTTTAGAGTAAACTTATCTCTAAATCTGACCCTACCCAAAAATCTAAACCTAACACTAGACCTAGCCATAACCCTAAACATACAACTAGCCTTCAACATAACCCTAGCTCTTACATTACCCATAACCCTAACCCTAGGCCTAAACCTTACACAAAACCTAGAGCTAATCCTAGGCCTAAATCAAGCCTTAAGCATAACCCTAACAGTAACCCTAGCCCTAACCCTAACCTAACCCTCGCCTTAGTCCTAATCCTAGCTCAAAGCCTAAACATTACTCTAAACATAAACCTAAACCTATCCCTCAATCTAACCCTCACTCTAGCCCTAATCCTAACCTTAACCCTAGCCCTAAACCTAGCTCTAATCCTACCCATTACTCTAAACCTAAACCTAACCTTATTATTAATCCCAAACTTAATGCTAAACCTAAACCAAACTAGAAAACTAACCCTAGACCTAACCGTAAACCTCACACTTGCCATAAACCTAACCCTAGCTCAAACCTTAACCCTTACTATAAACCTAAACATGACCGTAGCCCTAACTCTAAGCCTAAACCACAATCTAATGTTAAAAATAGCCCTAAATGTATATCTAATTTTATATATTACTCTAACCCTAACCCTATCCTTAATGATGTCCCTAGCCCTAATCCTAACCCTAACCCTATGAGTACTATAATCTTATCCCTAGAAGTATCCCTAAACCTAACCCTCACCCTAGCCCTAATCCTAGCTTAAAACCTAACCCTTAGCTAAACATAAACCTAAGCCTAACCCTAGTTTTAACCCTAACCCTAACCCGAATTCAAGACCTATTCCTAACCATAAACCTAGCCCTAAACTTAGCTCTAATCCTATCCATTATACTGACCATAACCCTTACCCTAATGCGAACTCTAGGCCTAACCTTAACCCTTCCGTTAACCCTAACCCTATCAATTATCCAAAACCTAATGTAAACTCTAAACAAAACCCTATAATTACCCTATCCCTAAGCCTAAACCCTAACTTCAACCAAACCTCAACCAAACTCTGACAATGTCCCTGACGCTAATATACCTCCTAGCTCTAAAGCTGATTTTTACAATAAACCTAACCCTTACACTAGACCTAGCCATAACACTAATCCTAAAACTATCCCCAACCATAAGCTTAGACCTGACATTACCCATAGCCCTAATTCTAGCCCTAAACCTAACACAAACTTCAGCCATTATCCTAGCCCTAAACATAGCCTTAATCCTAACCCTAAACCTAAATTTAGGCCTAATCCAAAAACTAAACCTAGCCCTAAACTTAGCCTTTATTTTGTCCTATTGCTAACCCTAGCCCTAAGCCTAGCCTTGTGACTAACGCTAACTCTCACACTATCCCCATCCCAAGTTCTAACCCTATCCCTTACTGGAACCCTAATCCTAGCCCTAAACCCAGCCCTAACCCTAGCCCTATCATTAGCTCTAGCCCTAACCTAGATCTAATTTTAACTCTAAATCAAACCCTAACACTAAGCCTAACCCTAACGCTAAATCTAACTTTAACCCTACACTTAAAGAAAAATGAGCCATAGCCCTAACCCTAAACCTTAACCTAAACCAACCCTTAACCCTAATCCTAACCTTAGCTCTACTTCTATTTTTAAGCTGAAAACTAGAATTAACACTTAACCTGACTCTGACCATAATACTAACCCTAGTCTAAAGATCACCCTAACCCTAACCCTAAAACTAACACTAGACTTACCACTAACACTAACCCTAAATTTAACCCTAATTGTAACACTGGAACTTACATTAGCCTTACCCCTAACACTAGCACTAACTTAACCCAAAACCTAGCCCTAATCCAAGCACTAACCCGAGATTTAACCCTAACCCAAATCCTAACCCTATCCTTAATCAAAACTATAACCCTAGCCCTAACCATATCTCTAACCCTATCTACTGTCATAACCATAACTCTAGGCCTAAACCTAATCCTATCCCTAATCCTAAACCTATGCATTATTCTAAACCAAACCCAAACCCTAAACCTCATCCTCTCATTACACTAACACTAATCATAACACTAATTCAAGCCCTATCTTTAAAACTTAACCTATCCCAAACTTCTAACCCAGACCTTGACTCTAGCTCTAAATCTGATCCTAACCCTAAACCTAACCCTTACATTACAAGTAGCCATAAACTTAACCCTAACACTATCATTAACCATAACCCTAGATCTAATAATAGCCCTAGCCCTAATCCTAGCCCTAACACTAAAATAAACTATAGCCCACATCCTAGGCCCATACCTAGCCTTAATCATTCACCTAACCCTAACCATAGTCCTAGCCCTAATTCTAAACTTCACCTTATTTCTAAACCTAGCTATAATGCCATTCCTTACCCTAAACTTAACCCAAACCCTAACCCTAACCCTAGGCCTAAGGTGAACACTAACCCTAGCCCTAATCCTAGCCGTATTTTAACCCTATCCCTAACCCTAACACTAACCTTATCCCTAAGACTAACTCTAACTCTCACACTAGCCCTATCCCTACTTCTAACCCTATCCATTACCATGATCCTAAACCTAGCCCTAACCCTAGCCCTAAACCTAGCCATAACTATTGCCAAATCTTTATTCCTAGTCCTAGCCCTAGATCTAACCCTATCTCTAAATCTAACCCTAACTCTAAGCCTAAGCCTAATATTAACACTAGCACTAGCCCTAATGCTAATCATAAAACTAGCCCTAACACTAACCCTTGCAGTGAAACTAAACTGAGCAATAGCCCTAAACCTAAACCTTAACTTAAACCAAACCTTAACACTACACCTAGACCTAAACCTAGCCCTAATTCGAGTCCTCATCTTAACCTTAATACTAATGCTAACTCTGACTCATATCCTAACACTCACCCTAGCTCTAAACACCACCCTAATCTTAATCCGAACCCTTACAGTAACCCTAGCCTTAATTTGAGTCCTAACCCTAACCCTAAAACTAAACCTGACCCTGACTATTAACCTAACACTAACACTATCTCTAAATTTCATCCTAACCTTAAACGTAATTCTAACACTAGAAGTTTAACCCCTAACCCTAACCCTAAACCTAAACCTAAAAATCATATTTCTTACATTAGCCATTGCTCTAACCCTAGTCATAACCCTAACACAAAAAAACTAGCTATAATCTGAGCCCTAAAACTAGCTTTTACCCTAATCCTAGCCCTAACCCTGGCTCTAACCCTATCCCTTACCCTATGCCAAACCCTAAACCTAATGCTAATTCTAATCCTAATCCTAATTCTATTCCTTAACCTAACCCAAAACCTAACCCTATTAGTAGTCCTAACCCTAGTCCTCATTCTAGATCTTACTGTAACCCAAAACCTAACCTTAACCCTGACCTTATTCTGACCCTAACACTATTCATAGGTCTAAACCTGAACCTAACCCTAAACTTAACCCTAACAATAGCCCTAGACCTAAACCTAATCCTTATCTATCCATAACTCTAGCCCTAGACCTGAAAAAAAAATAACTAGCCCTAGCCCTAATAATAACCCTTATACTAAAGCCAAAAACTAACCCTTCCCCTAGTCTTAACCGTAGTCCTAATTCTGGCTTTTACATTAACCATAAACCTAAACTGGACACTGACCCTGACACTAACACTAACCCTAGCTCTAAACATCACCGTAACCCTAAACCTAACCCTAAAACTATACTTACCTCTAACATTAACCCTAAAACTAGCCCTAATCATAACAAAGTTCTTACATTTGCCATAGCCCTAACCTATTGCAAAACCTACCCCTCACCCAAGCACTACCCTAGCTTTAACCCTAAAGCTAACCATAACCCTAAATTTAGTCCTAATCCTAAACCTAGGCCTAACCCTAGACCTAATCCTAAACATAACACTAGCCCTATCACTAGCTCTAACCCTATCCATTACCCTAATGATAACCCTAACACTTCTGCTAACCTTAGGCCAAACCCTAATCCTATCCTTAACCCTAACCCTATCCATTACCCTATACCTAAACCTGAACTCTAAACCTAAAACTATATTTAACTTATCCCTAACCATAATGGTAACTCAAGCCTTAACCCTAAACCTTAATCTAATAAAAAGCCTAACCCTGACCCTGACCCTAATAATACCCATAGCTCATAACCTGATCCTAACAAGAAACCTGACCCTTACAATAGACCTAGCTATGAACCTAACCCTAAAACTCTCCCTAACTGTAACCCTAGATCTGACATTAGCCCTAGCTCTAATCCTATTCCTAATCCTTACACAAACCTTAGCCCACATTCTAGCCATAGACCTTACCTTAATCATAAACCTATCCCTAACCATAACCCTAAATCTAATCTTTACCCTAGTCCTAAAAGTAGCTATAATCCCATCCCTTAACCTAAACTTAACTCTAACCCTAACCTTAACACTAACACTAGCCCTAAACCTCGGCCTTACCCTAACACTAACCCTAGTCCTTATCTCAGCCCTAATTTAGCCATATCCCTAACCCAACCCTAACCCTATCCCTAAGACTAAATCAAAATATCACCCTAGCCTTATACCTAGTTCTAACCCTATTCCTTACCATCACCCTATATGTAACCCTAAACTTAGCCCTAATCCTAGCCCTATCCTTACTCCTAGCTCAAAGCCTAGATCTAAACCTAAGTCAAAATCTAACCCTAAACCTAAGCCTAAACCTCACACTAACACTAGTCCTAATCCTAAAACTAGCCTTAACTCTATCCCTAGCCCTAAAATAAAATCGAATCATAACCCTAACCCTACACCTAGCACTAATCCTATCTCTAATTCTAGTCCTAACCCTAACCTGAAAACTAATCTGGACTCTGACTCTAACATTAAACCTAGCTCTAAACATCATTGTAACCACAAATTTAACCCTAACACTAGACAATGACCGATCCCTGACCCTATCACTAGCTCTAATCATAACACTACTTTGTACATTAGCCATAGCCTTAAACCAAGCCCTAAACTAACCCAAAACCTAGCCGTAATCCGAGTCCTAAACCTAGTTTTTTAAATATTTATTTTATAGTTTTCAGTGGACACAACATCTTTATTTTATTGGAATGTGGTGCTGAGGATCAAACCCAGCGCTCTGCACATGCCAGGTGAGCACACCCCCAGCCACTAAACCTATCTTTAACCCTAAATGTAAATCTAACCCTAACCCCAAAAAAGCTCTAATCCTATACATAAACCTACCCCTAATCTTAGGTCTAACCCTATCTATTATCCTAATGATAACCCTTATGCTAACCCTAGGCCTAAGCATAACCCTATCCATTACACTAAACCACACCTAAACCCTAAACCTAACCCTTTCATAACCTTAACCTGAAACCCTAATGATAATTCAAGCCCTAAATCTAAACCCTAACCTAACCCAAACCCTCACCTTGATCCTGACCCTAATAACCCTAGCTCTAAAACTGACCCTTAGTATAAACCTAACCCCTACACTGGACAAAGCCATAAACCTAACACTAAATCTATCCCTAACTGTAACCCTAGACCTGACATTATCCCTAGCCCTATTACTAGCCATAACCCTAACATAAACATTAGCCCTCATCCTACACTAAACCTAGCTTTAATCATAATCCTAAACCTAACCCTAGACCTAACCCTAATACTAATATTTGCCCTAGCCTTCAGACTAGCTATAACCCAATACCTTACCATAAATGTAATCCTAACTCTAACTCTAACCCAAGGACTAAACCTAACACTAACACTAGCCCTAATTTAGCTCTATCCCTAACCCTAACCCTAACCCTAATCCTAGCCCTAAGACTAACTCTAACTCGCATAGTAGCCCTGCCTTAACCTTAGATCAAAACCTAACTCTAAATCTAACCATAACACAAAGCCTAAGCCTAACCATTATAAATACATTTATATTTAGACTCTGTGTCTACAGATGTTGGCTTCAATTATTATTTAGAATATAGTCATTAGTTTCATAAAAGGCATACTATTTCTGGTGGTGTATAGAGAACTGAGGGTCAGGGGTAGGATGCTCTGTTAAGGGGGAAAGGAATGAGGGTATGTGAGTAATCTAACTTAGCAACTTTGAAGGAGAACTCTAATGAATTCATCTTTTACCTAGCATTACCATGATTCCTATGTTGGACCTTCTCAGTTCAAGGTTCACTGTCAGTAACAGTTTGTGGTTTATGGTTTCACTTCATCTTGACTTCTATGGGTTAGGGTTAGGGTTAGGGCTATGGATCAGTTTTGTTTAAGGGCTAGGACTAGGGTTACAGCTAGATTTTGAATTAGTGTTAGGGTTAGGGCTAATGTTAGGGTGAGGTTTAGGCTTAGGTTTAGGGTTAGATTTAGAGTTAGGGTTAGATCCAGGGTTAGGGTTAGGGCTAGGGTTAGTGTTACAGTAAAGGATAGGGTCAGAACTAGGAAAAAGGCTAGGACGAGAGTTAGATTTAGATTTAGGTCTAGTCTTATGGTTAGGGTTAGGGTTAAAGCTAAATTAGGGCTAGGATTAGGGCTGGGTTAGTGTTAGGGTTAGGCCTAGGGGTATGGCTAGGTTTAGGATTACAATTGGTTTTAGGATTAAGTTTAGGGGAATGGGTGGGGTTATAGCTAGCTTTAGGGCTAGGGTGAGAGTTAGAATTAGGATTAGTGGTAAGGTTAGTGTTTAGATTAGGATTAAGGCTAGGTTTAGGGCTAGGGTTTCTGTTAAGTTCAGGGCTAGAACTAGGGCTAAGGCTATGTTTAGGGTAAGGGTCAGGTTTACAGTTAGGAGTATTATTAGGGTTAAGGTCAAGGTTAGCATTATTTAAGGTCAAAGTTTAGGGTTAGGGCTTGAATTAGTGTTAGGTTTAGGCTTAGGTTTAGGGTAATGGATAGGGTTAGGTTTAGGTTTCAATTAAGGTTTACGGTAATGGATGGGTTAGGTTTTGCAATAGGGTTAAGGTTAGCATTTGGTTAGGATTATGTTTAATATAATGGATAGATTTAGAGCTAGTGTTAGCACTAGGCTATTGTTTGGATTAAGTCTAGGATTAGAGTTCGATATAGAGATAGGGCTAGGTTTTGGTTTACGATAAGTTTTAGGTTTGGGGTTAGGGCTATGGTTAGGTTAGGGTAAATGTTAGTGTTTGAGCTAGGGTTAGGGCTAGGGCGAGGGTTAGGTTTTGTGTTTAGGGATATGTTTTTGGTTAGGTTTTGGTTTAGAGTTCGGGTTATGGCTAGAGTTTTCATTACAGTTAAGGTTAGGTTTAGGGTAAAGTATAATGTTATATTTAGGTTTAGGGTTAGGGTATAGATTAGGACTAGTTTTAGGATTAGGTTTAGTTTAAGGCTTAATGTTTCTGCTAGGGTTAATGCTATGGTGTGGTTTAGGTTATGGTTAGGTCTTTGGATACATTTATGTTTAGGGTTAGGTTTAGTTTTAGGGATAGGGTTATAATTATGGTTAAGGTTAGGGTAATTGACAGGCTGAGAACTAAAGTTTGAGCTAGGATTAAGGTTAGGATAAGAGCTAGGGTTAGGGTTATGGTTTAGGATAGGGCTAGCTTAATGTTTACGGTGAGGGTTTGGCTTTGAACTAGGGTTAGGTCTAAGGCAAGGGTTAGTGTTAGGGCTAGTGTTAGGGCTAGGGTTAGGGTTAGAGTTATGCTTAGGGCTAAATTTAGGCCTAGGATTATGGCTAGGTTTTGTGTTAGGTTTAGGGCTAGGGTTAGGAATATGTTTAGGGTCAGGGCTACTTTTAGCGTTAAGATTAAGGTTAAAATAGGTTTAGGGTTAGGGTTATATTTAGGGCTAGTATTACTGTTAGGGTTATGGCTAGGTCTAGTGTTAGGATTAGGTTTTGTGTTAGGGTCAGGTTTAGAGATAGGTTAATGTTAGGGTCAGGGTCAGTGTTCTGGATAGGATTAGGGTTAGGTTTAGAGCCAGAATTACGATTAGTGATAGGTCTGTGTAGGGTAAGTGTTTACTTTAGATTAAGGGTTATTGTTAGGGCTAGAGCTAGGATTTTGTTTGGGTCTAGGGCTAGAATTATAGCTATATTTAGGATTAGTTTGAGGTCTAGATTTAGTGTTAGGGTTAGGTATAGTTATAGTGTTACCAGTAGGGCTAGTGTTAGGGTTTGGTTTAGGATTAGGGTCAGGTTTAGACCTAGGGTTACTGTTAGGAACAGAATAAGAATAAGGGTTAGGGTTATAAGTATAATGAGGGTTAGGTTTAGGACTGGTAATACTGTTAGTGTTTAAGTCAGGCTAAGGATTAGGGATAGGACTAGGGTAAGCATTTGGTTTAAGCCAAGGGTTTGGCTTAGGGTAAGGGATAGGGTTAGGGCTAGGGTTAGGGCTAGGTTTAGGGTTAGGGTTAGGGCTAGTGTTAGGGTTAAGATTAGGGTTTAAGCTTGGGTTAGGACTAGTATTAGTGGTAGGATTTGTGTTAGGGTTAGGGCTAGGGTTATGACAATGAATAATGTACAAACTAGGGTTACAATTAGGGCTAGTTTTAGGTTTAGGGTTAAGGCTAGGTCTAGTGTTAGGGATAATTTAAGGTTAGGGAGATGTTTAGAGCTAGGATTAGTATTAAGATAAGCATCCAGTTCAGGGTTATTTTTAAACTTAGGGTTAGGGCTAGGTGTAGGTTTATGGTTAGGTTTAGGTTAAGGGTTAGGATTAGGGATATGGTTTGGTTTTGTTTTATAGCTAGGGTTAGTGTTAAGGAAAGTTTTAGGATTATCATTATTGTTAGGGCTAGTGTTAGAGTTTGGATTAGGATTATGGTTATGGTTAAATTTAGAGTTAGGTTTAAATTTAGAGTTAGGTTTAAATCCAGGGTTGGGCTAGGGCTAAGGATAGAACTAGGGATAGGGCTAGGGCAAGAGTTAGAGTTAGTCATAAGCCTAGGTTTAGGGTTATGGTTAATGTTTAAGATCATGCTTAGGTTTAATGTTATGGTTAGGATTAGGGTAAGGGATGGGGTTATAGCTAGGTTTAGGTTAGGGCAAGGGTTAGAATTAGGGTTAAACCTCGGGTTATGGTTTGGGTTAGGACTAAAGCTAGGTTTAGGGCTAGGATTAGGGTTGGGACTAATTTCAGGTCCAGCTTCACAGTTAAAGACAGTTTTAGAATTAGGTTAGATGTAGTGTAAGGGTTAGGTTTCGAGTTAGGGTCAGGTTTAGAGCTAAGGATATTGTTTGGGTCACAGTCGTAATTAGTGTTTGGGATAGGTTAGGATTGAAATTTAGGGCTCGAATTAACATAGGATTAGGATTAGGGAAATGATATAGTTAGGTTTCGGTTTCAAGTTGGGTTTAGGGTAATGGATAGGGTTAGGATTAGGGATCTGGTAATGTTTAGGCTTAGGGTTAGCATTAGGGTTACGATTATGGTTAGGGTAAATGATAGGGTTAGAGCTAGGATTAGAGCTATGGCTATGGTTATTCTTAGTGCTAGATTTATGGTTACAATTAGGGTTAGGGTTAAAGCTCGGTTTAGGGCTCAGATTAGGCTAGGTTTTGGGTTAAGATAGGGCTAGGGTTAGGGTTATGGCTAATGTAAGTACTAGGTTTACAATTAGGGCTCGTTTTAGGGTTAGGGTTAGGGCTAGGTCTAGTGTTATGTTTAGGGTTATTTTTAAAGCTAGGGTTAAGTTTAGCGTCAGAATCAGTGTTAGCGTTAGTTTTAGAGTTCTTCTTAAAAATATGGTTTTAAATTAGGGCTAGGGTTAGGGCTAGGTGTAGGGTTAGGGTTTGGTTTAGGTTAAGGGTTAGGGTTAGGGCTATGGCTCGGTTTTGTATTAGGGCTAGGGCTAGAATTAGGGCTAATTTTAGAAGTACCATTAGGGTTAGGGTTAGGGTTAGTGTTAGGTTTAGGCTTCGGATTTGCATTAGGGTTAGATTTAAAGTTTAGATCTAGGGTTAGGGCTAGGGCGAAGGAAATGGCTAGGGTTAGGCCTAGGTTTAGGGCTAGGTTTAGAGTTCCAGTAGGGGATAGGGTTAGAACTAGTTTTAAAGCTAGGGAGAGAGTTAGACTTAGTTTTAGGGCTAGGGTTAGGATTAGGTTTAGGGTTAGGAGTAGGGCTAATGTAGGTCTAAGATTAGGGATAGGGTTGGTTTTAAGTTAGGCCTAGGTTTAAGGTTAAGGTTATGATTAAGGCTATGTTTAGGGATAACATGGGCTAGGGTTTGTGTTCACATTAGGGCTAGGATTATATCTAGGGCTAATGTCAGGTCTAGGGTTTTGGTTATGGATTGTTTTAGGGTTAGGTTTTGGCTAGGTCTAATTTAAGGATTAGGTTTAGGGTAAGGCTTAGGTTAGAGCTAGGGGAATTATTAGGGTCAGAGTCATGCTTATGGTTTCTTTTAGGTTTGAGTTTAGGGTCAGGGCTCAAATTAGCATTAGGGTTACAGTTAAGGTAATGACAGGGTTAGCTTTAGGGTACAGGTTAGGTTTAGGGTAACTGATAGTGTTGGGGTTAGTGATAGGTTTAGATTTAGGCCTAGGATTAGCATTAGGGAAAGGGTTATGTTTAGGGAAATGGATACAATTAGAGTTAGGGTTAGGGCTAGATTTATGGTTAGGATTTGGTCTTGAGATAGGGTTAGGCCTAGAGTTATCAATAGGGTATGGGTTATGATTAGGGTAATGGATGCAATTAAAGCTAAGTTTATAGCTAGACTTGTGGTTAGGATTAGGTCTTGAGTTAGTGTTAGAGTGTATGGTTTAGTACTAGGATTAGGATTATGTTTACTATAAGAGTTAGGTTCTGAGCTATTATTAGGGTTAGAGCAAGGGTAAGGTTCAGGGTTATATTTAGGGATAGGATTACAATAGGTTTAGAGTTAGGGTAAGGGTTAGTGAAATGGTTATAATTAAGATTAGGGTTAGGGTTAGGGTAATAAATATGGTTAGATATAGGTTTAGGGGCAGGGACAGTGTTAGATTTAAGTTTAGGGTTATGTCTATGGCTATGTTTAGGCTTATGGTAAGGGTTAGGGTTTGATTTATGGTTAGGGGTATAGTGAGTATTAGTTAGGGTTAGGCCTAGGGTTAGTTTTCTGTTTAGGGTTAGGATTATGGTTAGGATTAAGACTAGGGTTACAATTAGGGTTAGGGTTAGGGTTAGGGTAATATGTTTAGAGCTAGGATTAGGGCTAGGGTTAAGGTTAGGATTAGGACTTGGTTTAGGGTTAGATTCAGAGATAGTTATAGGTTTTAGTTTATAGTTAGGGTTAGGTTTTGAGCTAGGGTTAGGACTAAGGCGAGGGTTAGGTTTAGTTTAGGGCTAGGGTTAGGGTTAATGTTATACTTAGGCCTAGGTAAAGGCCTAGGATTAGCTCTAGATTTTGTGTTAGGTTTAGGTCTAGGGTTAAAGCTGTGGGTAATGTAATACCTAGGGTTATGATTAGGGCTAGTTTTAGTGTTAGGATTATGCCGAATTTTAGTCTTAGGTTTAGATTTTCAGTTAGGGTGAGGTTTAGAAGTAGGTTTACTATTAAAGGCAGAGTCAGTGTTTCAGTTAGAGATAAGGTAGGGTTACTGCCGGAATTAGGACTTAGTTTAGGTCTAGGGGTAGGGTTAGTGTTTGTGTTAGGATAAGGGTTATTGTTAGGCCTAGGACTAGGTTTTTGTTTAGGTCCAGGACTAGAGTTAAGGCTAGATTTAAGATTAGGTTTAGGTCCAGTGCTAGTGATAGATTTTAGTCTAGTTTTAGGGTAGGGTTTAGAACTAGGGTTTGTGTTAGGTTCAGAATAAGGGTCATGGTTAGCATTCAGGTTTGGGATAGGATTAGAGCTAGAATGAGGGCTATTTTCAGGACTATTAATAAGGTTAAGTTTTGGTTAGCCTAAGGATTAGAGATAGGTCTAGGGCTACCATTAGGGTTATGGTTATTCATAGGGTAAAGGATAGTCTTAGAGCTAGGGTTAGGGTTCAATCTAGGTTTAGGGCTTGGATTAGGGCTAGTTTTGGGGTTAGGTTAGTGCTAATGGTAGGGCAATGGCTAATGTAAGAACTAGGGTCACAATGAGGGTTAGTTTTAGGGTAAGGGTTAGGGTTAGGATTAGGTCAAGTGTTAGGGTTAGGTTTAAGGTTAGGATGATATTTAGAGCTAGGGTTAGTGTTAGGATATGAGTCAGGGTCATGATTAGGGTTAGGACTCGAACTAGGAATAGGTTTACTTTTAGGTTTCAGTTTAAGTTTAGGAGGGTGTTTAGAGCTAGGATGAGTGTTAGGATATGAGTCAGGGTCAGGGTTAGATTTAAGGTTAGGGTTAGGACTCGAATTAATGCTATGGTTACGTCTAGGTGTTGTGTTAGGGTTTGGTTTAAGTTAAGGTTTAGGGTTAGGTCTATTGCTCAGTTTGTTTTACTGCTAGGGTTAGGGTTAAGGCTAGTTTTACAATTAGCATTAGGGTTAGGGCTAGTTTTAGTGGTAGGCTTAGGCTTAGGGTTAGGGTTAGATTTCAAGTTAGGGTTAGATCTAGGGTTAGGGCTAGAATTAAGGATAGGGCAAGGGTTAGGGCTAGGGTTAGGCCTATGTTTAGGGTTATTGTGATGTATATGATTAGAACTAAGGATAAGGCTATTGTGAGAATTAGAGTTAGTCTTAGGGCTAGGTTTAGGGTTAGGTTTAGGTATAAGGTTATCTGTAGGGCCAGTGTTAGGGTTTGCTCTAGGGTTATGGTCAGGTTTAGACCTAGGGTTTGTGTTAGACTCAGAATAAGGGTCAGAATTAGCATTTGAGTTTGGGATAGGATTAGAGCTAGAATGAGAGCTAGGGTCAGGACTATTAATATTGTTAGGATTTTGGTTAGCCTAAGGATTAGGGATAGGTCTATGGTTACCATTAAGTTTAGGGTTCCACTTAGGTAAAGGATAGGTTTAGAGCTAGGTTAGGGCTAGGGTTAAGGTTAGGGTTAAAGCTAGGTTTAGGGCTCAGAATAGAGCTAGTTTTTGTGTTAGAGTTAGGGCAAGGGTTAGGGCAATTGCTAATGTAAGAACTCGGGTTACAATTATGGTTAGTTTTAGGGTTAGAGTTAGGGTAGTTCTAGTGTTAGGGTTAGGTTTAATGTTAGGGTGATAATTAGAGCTAGGGTTAGTGTTAGGATATGAGTCAGGTTCAGGATTAGGGTTAGGACTCAAATAAAGGCTAGAGTTATTGTTAGGTTTTGGTTTAAGGTTGGGATGGTGTTTAGAGCTAGGGTGAGTTTAAGATATTAGAGTCAGGGTTAGTTTTAAGGTTACTGTTAGGACTCAAATTAAGGCTAGGTTTAGGTCTAGGTGTAGTGTTAGGGTTTGGTTTAAGTTACAGTTTACTGTTAGGGCTATTGCTCGGTTTTGTTTTACTGCTAGGGCTAGGGTTAGGGCCATTTTTATAATTAGCATTAGGGTTAGTGTTAGTGTTAGTGTTAGGCTTAGGCTTAGGGTTAAGGTTAGATTTAGAGTTAGGGTTAGATATAGGCTTAGAGATAGGACTAAGGATAGACTAAGGTTAGGGCTAAGGTTAGGGTTATGGTAAGAGATAGGGTTAGAACTAGCAATAGGGCTAGTGTAAGAATTAGAATTAGTCTTTGAGATAAAGTTAGGGTTAGGGTTAGTGATAGGGCTAGAATAAGGGCTAAGATTAGGGTTAGGGTTAGTGTTCAGCTTAAGCATAGTGTTAGGGTTAGCTGTAGGATTAAGTTTAGGGTAAGGAATGGTGTTATAGCTAGGTTGAGAGGTAGGGTGATGTTTAGAATTATGGTTAGGGTTATGGTTAGCATTAGGGTATTAATTAAGTTTAAGTTTAGGGAATATAAGGGCTAGGGTTTGTTTTACGGTTAGGCCTAGGATTAGAAGTATGGCTAATTTCAGGTCTAAAATTATGTTTAAAGATAGTTTTAGATTTAGGATTATGGCTACATCTGATGTAAGGTTTAGGTTAGGGTCAGGTTTAGGGATAGGCCTATTATTAAGGTCAAGGTGTGGATTAGGGTTTGGGATATGTTAAGGTTTAATGTTAGGGATATAATTAGCTATAGGGTTAGGGTTAGGATAATGTTAGGCTTAATATTAGGATTCATGTTAAGTTTAGGGAAATGGATAGGGATAGGTTTAGAGATAGGATTAGGTTTAGGCCTAGGGTTAGCATTAGGGTTATGGTTATGGTTATTATAATGGATAGAGTTAGAGATAGGGTTAGGGCTAGGCTTATCGTTATGATTAGGGCTAGGGTTAGGGTTAGGGTTAGGGTTAGGTTTAAAGCTCGGGTTAGGGCTCAGATTAGGGCTAGTTTTGGTGTTAAGTTAGTACTAGGGTTAGGGTTATGGCTAATGTAAGTACCAGGGTTAGGATTAGGGCTAATTTTAGAGTTGAGATTAGGGCTAGGTTTAGTGTTAGGGTTAGGTTTAAGGTTAGGGTGATGTTTAGAGCCAGAGTTAGTGTTAGTGTCAGATTCAGGGTCAGGGTTAGTTTTAGGGTTTGGCTTAAAACTCGAATTAGTGGTAGGGTTAGGGTTAGGTGTATGGTTAGGGTTTGGTTTAGTTTAAGGGTTACTGTTAGAGCTATGGCTTGGTTTTATTTTAGGGCTAGGGCTACTGTTAGGGCTAGTTTTAGAATTAGTGTTAGGGTTAGGGCTAGTGTTAGGTTTAGGCTTAGGCTTCGGGTTAGGGTAAGATTTAGAGTTAGATTTTGATCTAAGGTTAGTGCCAGGGCTATGTATAGAGCAAGGGTTAGGACTAGGTTTAGGGCTTGGTTTAGGGTTACATTAAGGGATAGATTTAGAACTAGTGATAGGATAGTGTGAGACTTAGAGTTAGTCTTAGGTCTAGGGTTAGGGTTATGAATAGGGTGGAATTAGGGCTAATATTAGGGCTAGGGTTAGTATTAGGGTTAGGGCTAGGGTTAGGGTTAGAATTAAGGCTAGGTTTAGGGATAGGATAAGGACTAGAGTTTTTGTCAGGGTTAGGGCTAGGATTAGGGCTAGGGCTAATGTCAGATCTAGGGTTAAGTTTGAGAATAGTTTTAGGGTTATGTTGTTGCTAGGTCTAATATAAGGTTTAGGTTAGTGTAAGGTTCATGTATAGTGCTAGGAGAATTATTAGAGTCAGGGTCAGGGTTAAAGTTTGGTTGAGTTTAGGGTTTGGTTTAGGGCTCGAATTATCTTTAGGGTCAGTGTTAGGGTAATGATAGGGTTTTGTTTAGGGTTCAGGTTAGGTTTAGGGTAATTGATAGGGTTAGGGTTAGCGATAGGGTTAGTGTTAGGCCTAGGGTTATCATTAGGGTAGGGGTAATGGTTAGGATAATGGATAGGGTTAGAGCTACATTTAGGGGTAGGGTTATGGTTAGAAATCGGTCTTGAGTTAGGGTAAGTGTTAGGGTTAGAACTAGGGTTAGTTTTAGTGTTATGTTTAGCATAAGGGTTAGGTTCTGAGCTAGGGTTAGGCCTAGGGTGAGTGTTAGGTTTAGAATTAGGTCTAGGGATAAGATTACAGTACAGTTAGGGTTAGAGTTAGGATTAGGGGTAGTGTCATTGTTAGGGGTAGGGTTAGGGTTAGAGTAATGGATATGGCTAGATGCAGGTATAGGGTTATGGGTAGTGTTAGATTGAGGTTTAGGTTTAGGGTTAGGGATATGGTTATGTTTAGGTTTATGGAAAGTGTTAGGGTTTGAGCTAGAGTTAGGTCTATGTCTAGTGTGAGGTTTAGGGTTAGGTCAAGGGTTAGTTTTCCGGTTAGGTTTAGAGTTATGGTTAGACCTAGGTTTATCAATAGGTTTAGGGTTAGGTTTAGGGTAATGGGTAGGTTTAGAGCTAGGTTTAGGGTTAGATTTAAGTTGAGGATTAGGACTAGTTTTAGGGGTATATTTAGGGATAGATGTAGGTTTATGTCTAGGAAAAGGGTAAGGCTTTGAGCTAGGGTTAGGACTAATTGAGTGTTAGGTTAGGGTTAGGGCTAGGGTTATGCTTAGGGCTAGGTTTAAGCCTAGGATTAGCTCTAGTTTTTGTGTTAGGTTTAGGCCTAGGGTTAGGGATGTGGGTAATGTAGGAGCTAGGGTAATGATTATGGCTAATTTTAGGGATAGAGTTATGGCTAGGTCTAGTGTTATGTTTACATATTTGGTTAGGGTTAGGTTTTGAGGTAGGTTTACTTTTAAAGGCATGGTCAGTGTTTGGAATAGAGTTAGAGTTAGGGTTACAGCCAGAATTAGGACTAGGTTTAGGTCTAGGGCTATGGTTAGTGTTTGTATTAGGTTAAGGTTTATCGTAAGGGATTTGGCTAGGTTTTTGTTAAGGTCTAGGTCTAGAGTTAGGGTTTTGTCTAGGGTTAGGGTCAGGTTTAGACCTAGGATTAGTGTTAGGGTCAGAATAAGGGTCAGGGTTAGAATTAGGGTTTGGGATAGGTTTAGAGCTAGAGTGAGGGCTAGGTTTAGGACTATTAATAAGGTTAAGGTTTTGGTTGGCCTAAGGATTAGGGATAGGTCTTGGGTTACCATTATGGTTAGGGTTGAGCTTACAATAAGTGTAGGCTTAGAGCTAGGGTTAGGGCTAGAGTTAGGATTAAGGTTAGGTTTAGGCCTCCTATTAGGGCTAGTTTTTGTGTTAAGGTTAGGACTAGGGTTACAGCAATGGCTAATGAAAGAACTAATGTTTCAATTATAGTTAGGGTTAGGGGTAGATCTAGTGTTATGGTTAGGTTTAAAGTTAAGGTGATATTTATAGCTAGGTATAGTGTTAGGATATGAGTCAGGGACAGTGTTAGATTTAGGGTTAGGGATAGGACTCAAATAAGGGCTAGAATTACAGTTAGGGTTCGGTTTAATTTAAAGGCAGTGTTTAGAGCTACGGTGACTGTTAGGATATGGGTTGGGTCAGGGTTAGTTTTAAGGTTAGGGTTAGGACTTGAACTAAGGCTAGGGTTACTGTTAGGGTTCTGTTTAAGTTTAAGGTGGTCTTTAGAGCTAGGGTGAGTGTTAGGATATGATCAGGGTCAGGGTTAGTTTAAGGTTAGCGTTATGACTCCAATTAGGGCTAGGTCCAGTTGTGTATTAAGGTTTAGATTAAGTTAAGGTTTAAGGTTAAGACTATTGCTCAATTTTCTTTTAGTCTTAGGCTTAGGTATAAAATTAGTATGAGGGTTAGGTGTAGTTTTAGTGTTAGGCTTAGGTGTAGGCTTAGGTTAAGATTTGGAGTAAGGGTTAAATCTAGGGTTAAAGTTAGGTTTAGGGTAATGGATAGGGTTAGTTTTAGGGTTTATTGTAGGTTTAGGGTAATGGAAAGATTTAGGGTTTGCAATACGGTTAGGGTTAGGCCTAGGGTTAGCATTAGGAATAGGGTTATCATACGGGTAATGTATAGGGTTAGAGCTAGGGTTATGGTTAGGATTATGGCTAGATTTAAGGTTTGAGATTGGATTAGGGCTAATTACCCTAGCTTAGAGTAGGGTTATAATTAGGTTTAGGGTAAAGGTAAGGTTTTGAGCTAGGGTTAGTTCTAGGGTGAGGGTTAGATTTAGTGTTAGCTCTAGGGTTAGGGTTATAGTAATGGTCAGGGTTAGGTTTAGGTAAAGGGCTCAGGTTTTCATTAGAGTTAGGTTTAGGTTTAGGGTAATAGATTGGATTAGATGTAAGGTTAGCTTTAGGTTTGAGTTTAGTTTTAGGGCTAGGTTTACTATGGGGTTTAGGGTAAGGGTTAGGGTTTGAGTTAGGGTGAGGATTATGGCAAGGATTAGGTTTAGGTTTAGATCTAGGGTTAGGTTTATGTTTTGGATTAGTATTTCGGTTAGGGTTAGGGCTAGGGTTATCATTAGGGTTAGGGTTATAGTTAGGGTAATTGGTAGGGTTAAGGCTAGGGTTAAAGTTAGGATTAGGGCTAGGGTTAGGATTATAGTTAGGGATAGTCCTAGGGTTATGTTTAGGCTAAGAGTTAGGCTTTGAGCTAGGTTTCGGACTAAGGTGAGGGTTACGGTTAGGGTAGGTCTAGGGTTAGAGTTAGGGTTATGCTTAGGGTAGGTTTAGGCCTCTGATTAGGAATAGGCTTTGTGTTAGGTTTAGGCCTAAGGTTAGTGCTATTGGTAATGTAAGATCTAGGGTTCTAATTGTGGTAGTTTTAGGGATAGGGTTATGGCTAGTTCTAGTGTTAGGTTTATATTTTGGTTTAGGGTCATGTTTATAGCTAAGTTTATTGTTAGTGTCAGTGTCAGTGTTCAGGTTAGAGTAAGGGTTAGGGTGAAAGACAGAATTAGGACTAGGGTTAGATCTAGGGGTAGTTTTAGTGTTTGGTTTAGGTTAAGAGTTATTGTTAGGGCTAGGACTAATTTTTTTGTTTAGGGCTAGGGCTAGAGTTACCACTAGATTTAGCATTAGGTTTAGGTCTAGGGCTAGTGTTAGTTTTAGTTTTATGTAAATTTTACTAGTAGGGCTAGATTCAGAGTTCAATTTAGGGTAAGGGTCAGGTTTAGAACTATAATTAGGGTTATGGTCTGAATAAGGGTGAAAGTTAGGGTTAGGATTTGTTACAGTTAGAGCTAAATTGAGGGGTAGGGTTAGAACTAGTAATAAGGTTAGAGTTTGGTTTAGGCTGAGTATTAGTATTAGGGCTAGGATTAGCATTGTGGATAGGGTTTTGCTTAGGTTAAGGGAAAGGGTTAGAGCTAGGGTTAGGGCTAGTGTTACGGTTAGGTTTAGGGCTAGGTTTAGAGTTAAATATAGTGTCAGGGCTCAGATTAGGGCTAATTTTGGGTTAGGGTTTGAGCTAGGGTTAGGGGTATGGCTAATGTAAGAACTAAGGTTATAATTAGGGTTAGTTTTAGGATTAAGGTTTTGGCTAAGTCTAGTATTAGCATTAGCTTTAGGGTTAGGATGATATTTAGAGGTAGGGTTAGTGTTTTGATATGAGTCTGGGTCAGGGTAGTTTTAGTCCTAGGACTCAAATTTGAGCTAGTGTTATGGCTAGTTGTAGGGAAAGGGTTTGATTTAGGTTAAGGTTTAGGGTTGGAACAATGGCTTGGTTTTGTTTTAGGGCTAGGGCTAAGGTTAGAACTAGTTGGAGGATTCGCAATAGTGTTCAGCTAGTGGTATGGTGAAGTTTAGGCTTACGGTCAGGGTTAGATTTAGAGTTATGGTTAGATCTAGGGTTAGGGCTTTGCCTGGGGTTAGGGCTAAATTTAAGGCTAATGTTAGGGTTACAGTAATGGATAAGGTTAGAAATAGAAATAGGGCTATGTTTAGAATTAGAGTTAGTCTTAGGGCTAGGGTTAGCACTAAATTAGGGCTAGGTTTAGCGCTAGGTTTAGTGTTAGGTTTAGTCCTATGGTTAGGGCTATGGTTAGGGTTAGTGTTAGGTTTAGGGTTAGTTTTAGGGTAAAGGATGGGGTTACAGTTAGGTTCAGGGATAGGGCGAGAGTTAAAATTAGGGATAGGGCTAGGTTGAGGATTTTGGTTAGGATTAAGGCTAGGTTTAGGACTAGGATGAGGGCTATGGTTTATGTCAGGGTTAGACCTATATTAGGGCTAGGGCTAATGTGAGGTCTAAGGTTATTATGGTTTGGGATAGTTTCAGATTTAGGTTTATGGCTAGGTATAGTGTAAGGATTAGGTTGAGGGATAGGGTCACTTTTAGAACTAGGGTATTGTTAGGGTCAGGGTCAGGGTTAGGTTGTTTTTTTAGGTTAAGGTTTAGTGTTAGGGCTCAAATTAGCGTTAGTGTTAGGTTTAGGGTTAGGGTAATGGATATGGTTAGGTTTAGGGTTCAGATTAGATTTAGGGTAATGGATAGGGATAGGGTTATAGATAGGTTTAGGGTTATCCTAGGGTTAGCATTAGGGTTAGGGTTAGGGTTAAGGTAATGGATAGGCTTATAGGTTGGTTTAGGGCTAGGATTGTGGTTAGTATTAAGGCTAGGTTGAGGATTAGGTTTAGATTTAGGGTTAGTGTTAAAGCTAATGTTAGGGTTCGGATTAGGTTTAAGATTTAGATTAGGTTAGGGATAGGGTTAGGGCTATGGCTAATGTAAGATCTAGGGTTATTATTTGGGTTAAATTTAGGGTTAGCATTTGGCCTAGGGCTAGTTTTAGCATTGTCTTTAGGGGTAGTGTGATATTTATAGCTAGGGTTAGTGTTAGAATATAAGTCAGGGTCAGGGTTAGTTTTAGGCATAGGACTCAAATTAGAAAGGAGGTTATGGCTAGGTGTAGGGTTACAGTTTAGGTTAAGGTGTAGGGTTAGGGCAATGGCTCTGTTTTGTCTTAGGGCTAAGGCTAGGGTTAGGGCTAGTTTTAGGATTAGCGATAGTGTTAGGCCTAGTGGTATGGTGAGGTTTAAGCTTAGGTTTAGGGTTAGACTTAGAGTTATGGTTAGGTCTAGGGATTGGCTTGGGACTAGGATTAGGGCCAAGGTTATGGCTTGTGTTATGGTTATGGTAACTGATAGAGTTGGAACTAAAAATAGGGAGAGTGTTAGAGTTAGTTTTAGGCCTAAGGTTAGGAGTAGGGTTAGGGTTAGTATTAGTGCTAGGTTTATTGTTAGGTTTAGGGCTATGGTTAGGGCTAGAGTTAGGGTTAGTGTTAGGGTAAGGGTTAGGGTTAGAGTTAGGGGAAAGGATGGGGTTATAGCTAGATTCAGGACTAATGCAAGGGTTAAAATTATGGGTAGGGCTAGGGTTAGGGTTCAGGTTAGGATTAAGGCTAGGATGAGGGCTAGGGTTTGTATTAGGGTTAGGGCTAGTATTAAGGCTAGGGCTAATGTCAGGTCTAGATATATGGTTAGGGTTAGTTTTTGGGTTAGGTTGTGACTAGGCTTAGAATAAGTGTTAGGTTTAGGATAAAGGCCAAGTTTACAGCTAGGTATATTATTAGGGTCAGGATCCGGGTAGAGTTTGGTTTAGGTTAAAGTTTAGGGTTAAGGCTTGATTTATTGTTAGGGTCAGGGTTAAGGTTAGGATAATGGATAGGGTTAGGTTTAGGGTTAAAGTTAGGTTAGAGTAATGGAAAAGGTTAATGTTAGGGATAGGGTTAGCGTTAGGCCTAGGTTTAGCATTTAAGTTAGGCTTACCTTTAGGGTAATGGATAGGGTAGAGCTAAGGTTAGGGCTAGGGTTAAGGTTAGGATTAGGGTTAGTATAGGGTTAGGCCTAGGGTTAATGTTAGGGTTAGGTTTATGGTGTTAGCATTAGAGCTAGGATTAGGGCTATGGCAAGTGTTAGGGTTAGGGTTAGGTCTAGGGTTACAGTTAGAGTTACAATTAGGGCTAGGTTTAGGTCTAGGATAATGGCTAGGTATTGTGGGAGGTTTATGGCTAGCATTAGGGCTATGGGTAATATAAGAGCTAGGATTATGTTTATGACTAGATTTAGGGTTAGTGTTATGGATAAGTCTATTGTTAGGGTTAGGTTTTTGGTTAGGATAAGGTTTAGCGCTAGGGTTTGGGTTATGGTAAGCATCACTGTTTGGGTTAGAGTTAGGCTTAGGATTAGGGCAAGAATTAGGACTAGCATTGATTCTAGGCCTAGGGTAAGACTTTGCATTAGGTTAAGGGTTTTTGTTAGGGCTAGTGCTAGGATTTTTTAGGGCTAGGGCTAGATTTATGACTCTATTAAGGATTAGGATTGGTCCAATGCCAGTGATATGGTTAGGTTTAGGTATAGTTTTACCGGTAGGGGTACTGTTAGGGTTCCATTTAGGGTTGGAGTCAGGTTTATACTTAGGGTTAGTATTAGGGTTAAAATAAGGATCAAGGTAAGGGTTTGGGTTTGGGTTAGGGTTGGAGCTAGAATTAGGGCCAGAGTTAGGACTATTAATAGAGTTAGGGTTTGGGGTAGGCTAAGGATTAGTGTTAGGACTAGGGTAGCATTAGGGTGATGGTTTGGCTTAGGGTAAGGGATAGTTTTAGAGGTAGGGTTAGGGTTTATATTAGGGTTAGGGTTAGGGCTATGGTTAGGGTTAGGGTTTAAACTAGGGTTAAGGCTTGGATTAGGGTTAGGATTTGTGTTAGCATTAGGGCCATGGCTAATGTAAGAACTAGGTTTCCAATTAGAACTAGTTTTAGGGTTAGCATTAGGATGATGTTTAGAGCTAGGGTTAGTGTTAGGTTCCGAGTCAGAGACAGGATTATTTCTAGGGTTATGGTTAGGGCTCAAATTAAAGCTAGGTTAAGGTGTAGGTGTAGGGTTAGGTTTTGGTTTAGGTTAAGGGTTACGGTTATTGTTATGGCTCAGTTTGTTTTAGGGCTAGTGTAGGTTTAGGGCTATCTTTTCCAATTAGCATTTGGATTAGGGCAAGTGTTAGGGTGAGGTATATACTTAATGTTAGGGTTAGATCCATGTTTAGGGCTAGAGTGAAAGTTAGGGCTAGGGTTGGGGCTAGGGATAGGGCTACGTTTTGGTTTATGGTAAGGGATAGGTTTAGAACTAGGACTAGGACTAGGGTGAGAATGAGACTTAGTCTTAGGGCTAGGGCTAGGGTTAGGTTTTCAGTTAGGCTAAATTAGAGCTAGAATTTAGCACTAGGGTTATTGTTAGGTTTAGGCCTAGGTTTAGGGCTAGTGTTATGGCTAGCAATAGGGTTAGGGTAAGGTATGATGTTACAGCTAGGTTTAGGGTTATGGCAAGGGATACAAATAAGGTTAGGGATAGGGTTAAGATTAGGATTAGAATTAAGGCTAGGCTTAGAGCTAGGATTAGAGCTAGGGTTTATGTTAGGTTTAGGGCTAGGGATAATGACAGGTCTAGGCTTATGTTTAGGAATAGTTTTACGGTTAGGTTTATGGCTAGGTCTATTGTATTGGTGAGGTTGAGGGTTGGGGTCAGGTTTACAGCTAGTGTATTATTAGGGTCAGTGTCAGGGTTAGGGTATGGTTTAGGTTCACATTTAGGGTTATGGCTCAAATTAGCATTAGGGTTAGGGTTAGGGTTAGCATAATGACTTTGGTTAGGTTTAGGATTCAGGTTAGTTTTAGGGTGATGGATAGGGTTAGGGTTAGAAATAGAGTTAGGGTTAGGACTAGGGATAGAATTTGGTTATGGTTATGGTTAGGCTAATGGATAGGATTAGAGCTAAAGTTAGGGCTAAGGTTATGGTTAGGTTTGGCTATGATTAGGGTTAGACATCAGGTTAGAATTTGGTTATAGTTATGGTTAGGGTAATGGATAGTATTCAAGCTAGCGTGAGGGCTAGGTTTATGGTTAAAATTAGGGCTATGGTTCAGGTTAAATCATGGTTGGGGTAATGAATAATATGAGAACTGCGGTTAGGGCTAGGGTTATGGTTAGGTTAAGGCTATGATTAGGGTTAGGCCTTGGATTAGAATTTCGGTTATGGTTATGCTTAGGGTAATGGATAGGATTCAAGCTAGGGTTAGGGCTAGGGTTATAGTTAAGATTAGGGCTATGGTTCAGGTTAGGTTTTAGGTTAGGAAAGGTTTAGGTTTAGGGTTAGGTTTAGGTTAAGTATTAAGGCCCGAGATAGGTTTAGGGTTAGTATTAAAGCCTGGGTGAGGGCTCAGATTAGGGCTAGGTTTTGGGTTAGGTTAGGGCTAGTGTAGGACTATTTCTAATGTAAGATCTAGGGTTAATAATAGGGCTAGTTTTAGGGTTAGCATTCAGTCTAGGTCTAGTGTTAAGGTTAGGTTTAGGTTCAGGGTGATGATTAGAGACAAGGTTAGTGTTAGGGTAAGAGACAGAATCAATGTTACCTTTAGGGTTAGGGATGGGAGTTGAATTAGGGCTAGGGTTAAGGCTAGGTGTAGGGTTATGGTTTGTGTTAGGGTTAGGGTAAGAATTTGGGATAGGGCTAATGTCAGGACTAGGGTTAGTGTTAGTGCTATGGCTCAGTTTTATTTTAGAGCTAGGGCTAAGGTTAGGGATAGCTTTAGGATTACCAATAGTGTTAGGGCTAGTGGTAGGATGAGGCTTAGGCTTAGATTTATTATTATCTTTAGATATAGGTTTAAGGCTGGGGTCTGCATTAGGGTTAAGTTTAGGGCTAGTGTTAGGGTTACAGTAACGGAAAGGGTTAGAACTAGAAATAGGACTGGGGTGCGATTAGAGTTATTTTTTGGGCTAGGTTTAGGGGTAGGTTTAGGGTTAGGGCTAAATTAGGGCTAGGATTAGCACTAAGGTTAGTGTTAGGTTTAGGTCTAAGGTTAGGGATAGGGTTATGGTTAGTGTTAGTGTTAGGGTTAGGGTTAGATTTAGGGGAAGGGGGTTATAGCTTGGATTAGAGCTAGGATTCAGGATAGAATTTGGGCTAGAGTTAGGGTTAATATTAGGGTAAGGGTTAGGGTTAGAGTTAGGGGAAAATGGGGTTATAGCTAGGTTTAGGGCTAGGGCAAGGGTTATACTTCGAGTTAGGGCTAGGGTTAGGATACAGTTTAGGATTAAGGCTAGGTTTAGGGCTAGAATGAGGGTTTGTGCTAGGGATAGGGCTAGAATTAGGGCTATGGATAATGTCAGGTCTAGTACTATGGTTAAGGATAGTTTTAGGGTTAGGTTATGGCTAGGTCTAATGTAAGGTTTAGGTTTAGAGTAAAGGTCAGGTTCAGAGCTAGGTGTATTATTAGGGTCAGTTTCAGGGTAGGGATTGGTTTAGATTAAGATCTAGGGTTAAGGCTCAAATTAACATTAGGTTTTGGGTAATGGATCATGTTAGATTTAGGGTTCAGGTTAGGTTTAGGGTTTTGAATAGCGTTAAGGATAGCTATGTGGTAAGGTTTAGTCCTATTGTTAATATTTGGGTTAGGCTTATGTTTAGGGTAATGGATAGGATTACAGCTAGGCTTGGGGCTAGGTTTATGGTTAGGATTAGTGCTAGAATTAGAGTTAGGGTTAGGGTTAGGCTTAGGTTTAGGGGTAGGTTTAGGGTAAGTGTTAGGGTTTGAGCTAGGTTTAGGTCTAGGGAAAGGTTAGGGTTAGAGCAGGTATAGGGTAAAAGTTAAGGTTAGGGCTGCAGTTACCATTAGGGATAGGGTTAGGGTTATGGCAATGGATAGAGTTAGAGCTAGGTTTTGGGCAATGATTATAGTTAAAGTTAGTGTTAATGTTATAGTTAGGGATAGGGCTATGTTAATGTTTATGATTAGAATTAGGGCTAGGTTTAGAGGTAGTGATAGGATTAGGGTTACTTAATTCAGATTTCTTTGATACAATCCAGGATTCATCTTTAACTAAATTACTCTGTTCCTCAGGTGTAGATCTTTTGGGCCAACTGTTTGGTGTCAGGAACAGTTAATATTTTCATTTTACTTCATTTTGACCTATACGAGTAAATGGAAATAGACATGGAAATCAAACAGGGTTTATGCTAGTTGCTTAAAACTGCATACACCCTCAATTCTTTGTGGGGACACTATGGTATGTTCCTTGTGAGTGTAGGCCTAAGCTGTAACATGTAAAAACAACTTTATCAGAGAGCCATTTAGGAGAAAGCAGGGAAATATGCATGCACTGAAATTCCTCTCATAATTATTTGGTCAGATTTGTTTGATACTGCATAGGATTCATTATTTAGCTCTCCAAATGTGGGACTTCTATGATCAATGGTTCTCTAGTCAGGTTAGGGTTAGTGTTAGGTTTAGGTTTAGATGTAGTGTTAGGGTGAGAGATAGTTTTGTTCAAATTTCTTTGATACTTGGAAGCAGTCATCTTTTACCTAGCCTTAATATGCTCCCTAGGTTTGGGCCTTCTTGTTTCTATGTTTTGCTATCAGGAGCACTCTGTATTTGAAGGTTTCACTTCATATTGACCCATATAGGTAAATGAAAATGGAGGTTGAAATCAAACCAGGTTGGTGCTAGCTGCTTAAAACTTCAGACACTGAATCAGTTCTCTGTGGGAACTCTTTGGTTTGTTCCTAGTGAATGTAGCCTTAAGATGAAAATGGCAATAACAACTTTATCTGAGAGCCCTTTAGCAGAAAACAGAGAAATATGCATGAACTGAAATACCACCCCAATTATTTGGTCATATTTCTTTGATACTTCATAAGATCCATCTGATAGGTTAGCCCCCTAGGCTCCCCAAGTTTGGGACTTCTAGGATCACCATTTTTTAAACAGGTTAGGGTTTGTGTTAAGGTTAGTGTGAGGGCTAGTGTTAGAGATAGTATTAGGGTTAGAGTTAGTTTTGTTCAAATTTCTATGATACTGGGTAGGATTAATTTTTGTCCTATCCTTATTATACTCCACATGTTTGGGACTGTTATGTTCAAAGGTTCTCTTTAAGGAACAGTTTGTATTTTAAAGTTTCAGTTCATTTTGTCCTATACAGGTAAAAGAAATGGAGCTGGAAATCAAACAGCATTGGTGCTAGCTGCTTGAAACTTCACACTCCATCAACTTTCTATGGGCAATATCTGGTTTGTTCTTGTGAAAGTAAGCCTAAGCTGTAGCATGTAAAAACAACTATATCCAAGGGTCCTTTAGGAGATAACAGGGAAATATGCATGTACTAATATACTCCATCAATTATTTGGTAAGCTTTCTTTGATACTGCACAGCATTCATCCCTTAGCTTGCCCTACTAGGCTGCCCAGGTTTGGAATTTCTATGGTCAAAAGTTCCATAAAAAGTTAGGGTTAGTGGAACAGTTAGGGTTAGAGCTAGTGTTAGGGTTAGAGTTAGTTTTATTCAAAATTCTTTCATACTTGACAGAATTTATCTTTTAGCTAGATTTACTCTGTTCCACAGGTTTAGGCCTCCTCCGTTCACAGGTTTGCTGTCAGGAACGATTTATATTTTAAGATTTCACTTCATTATGACCTATACGGGAAAGTTAATAGAGCTGAAAATCAAACAGGGTTTGTGCTGCATGAAACTTCACACACTCCATCAGTTCTCTGTAGGGAATCTGGTATGTTACGTGTGAAAGTAGGCCTAAGTTTAACCATGCAAAAACAACTATATCCAAGGGCCCTTTAGGAGAAAACAGGGAAATATGTAGGTGTTGAAATACCTCCCATAATTATTTGGTCAGATTTGTTTGATGCTGCATAGGATTCATTACTTAGCTTGCCCCACAAAGCTCCCAAGTATGGGACTTTTAGGATCAATCGTTCTCTAATCAGGTTAGTGTTAGGGTTAGGTTTAGGGTAAAGGCTAGGGCTAGGGTTAGAGGTAATGTTATGGTGAGAGTTAGTTTTGTACAGATTTCTTTGCTACTGGACAGGATTCATCTTTTATCTAGCCTTAGTATGCTCCCAAGTTTTGGGCCTTCTCGAATCAATGGTTCGTTATCATAAATGCTTTGTATTTTAAGGTTTCACTTCATTTTGACCTGTATGGGTAAATGGAAATGGAGGTGGAAATCAAACAGGCATCCCTTCCCCTAAACCTAACCCTAACCCTATCCCTAAACTAACTCTAACTCTCACCCTAGCCCTATTCCTAGTCTAACCTTATGACTGACAATAACACAAACACTATCCCTAACTTTAGCCCAAACCCTAGTCATTGCCCTAACCCTAGAATTAATCATAATCCTAAATATACCCCTAAGCCTAAACTTACACTATCACTAGCAATAACACTAATGTTAATTGTAAAACTACACTTTACTTTAGCCTTTGCCCGAAAAAACAACAACAACAACAACAAAAAACCGAGCCATAGCACTAACCCTAAATCTTAACCTAAACCAAATCCTTACCCTTCATCTAGCCCTAATCTTACCCCTAATTCGAGTCCCATCCCTAACCCTAAAACAAATCCTGTTCCTGACTCTGACCCTAACACTAACCCTAGTTTAAAACATCACCCTAAACCTAAACCTAATCCTAAAACTAGCCTTAGCCCTAATGGTAACTCTAAAACTAGCCCTAATCATAACCCTAATTCTTACATTAGCCATATCCCTAACACTAGCCCTAACATAACCCAAAACCTAGCCCTAATCTGAGACCCAACCAGCTTTAAGCCTAACATGGACCCTAAACCTAGCCCTAACCTTTACACTAAACCTAACCCTAACTTTAACCCTTGCACTATCTTTAAACCTAATCCAAAACCTAGCCCTAAACTTAACCATAATCCTAGCCCTAGCTCTAACCTCCGGCCTAACTCTGGCACTATCCCTAACCCTAACTTATCCATTACCAAAAACATTAACTGAACTCTAAATCTAACCATATCCATTACCCTAACTATAATGTTAACCTAAAGCAAATTTGAGCCCTAATCCTCAACCTTAACCTAAACCAAACCCTAACCATGACCCTGACCTTAATAATGCCCTACCTCTAAAGCTGACCCTAACCCTCATCCTAACCCTTACACTATACCTAGCCATTAACCTATCCCTAAAATTATCCCTAACCATAACTGTAGACCTGCTATTAAACCTAGTACTAATGATAGCCCTAAACCTAACACAAATTGTAGCCCTAATCCTAGGCCTAACACTAGCTTTAATCCTAACCCTAAACTTAACCCTACCCATAATCCTAATTTTAACCCTAATATTAGCCATAAACCTAGCCGTAACATCATACCTTACTCTACCCTAACCTAAAAACTAATCCTAGACCTAAACCTAGCCCTAAACCTAACATTAACCCTAGCCCTAATTCTAGCCCTAATTTAGCCCTAACCTTAACTGTAACCCTAACTCTAGCCATAAGGCTAACTTTAGCTCTCACCCTATTTCTATTAATACTTCTAAACCTATCATTTATCATAACCCAAAACCTAGCCCTAAACCTAGCCTAAACCCAAGACCTAACCTTCACCTAGACCTAACCCTAGATCTAAACCTAACTCTAAATCTAAACCTAAACCTCGCCCTAACACTGGCCATAACCCTAGTGCTAATCCTAAAACTAGCCCTAACCCTACACTTAACGCTAACCGTAGGCCAAAACCTAACCCTATCGCAACCCCTAAATCTATCCATTACCCTAACCTAACCTGAACCCTAATCCTAGCCCTAACCTAACCATAGCTCAAACCCTAACCATTACCTTAAAACTAACCCTAATCATAACCCTAACCTAACCTGACATTTAACCTATCCAATACCCTGAAACTAATGATAACCTTAGCACTAACACTAACAGTAATCCAGACCCTAACTGTAACTGTAACATAGACATAATTCTAAACCTAACCCTCGTCCTAGTGAAAACTAACCCTAGCTCAAACCCTAAACTATACCCTAACCCTAAACCTAACCCTTTCCCTCAGCCTAAGCCTAACCCTAACTCTAGGCCTAATAGTAACCATAACCCTAGACCTAAACCTAGCTCTAAACTTATCCATTACCATAAGCATAACCCTTACCCTAATGCTAACCCTAGGCCTAACCATGACCCTATCGCTAACTCTAACCCTATCAATTACCCTAAACCTAACCTAAACCCTCAACCTAACAGTCTCATTACCTTAACCCTAACCTAATGCTAATTCAAGCCATAACCCTAAATCCTAACCTAAACTAAACCCTAAACCTTACCCTAACCCTAATAATACACCTAGCTCTAAACCTGACCCTTACTCTAAACCTAACACTTTCACTAGACCTAGCCATAAACCTAACCCTAAATCTGTCCCTAACCATAACCCTAGACCAGACACTAGCCCTAGCACCAATTCTTGCTGTAACCATAAAATAAACCCTAGCCCTCAACCTAGCTCTAAACCTAGCCTTATTAATAACCAAAACCATAACCCTAGCCCTAAACCCAATTTTAATTTTCTACCTAGCACTAAACCTAGCTATAATTCCATCCCTTCCCCTAAACCTGACCCTATCCCTAAACCTAAACCTAAGCCTAACACTAGGCCTAACCCTAACACAGACCCTAGACCTAATTCTAGCCCTAATTTATTCCCCAAACAAGCACTAATCAGAGACTTAACACTACTTTTAACCCTAACCATAACCCTAATGCTAGCCCTAACACTTACCCTAAAACTAACCCTAACCACAAAACTTGCCCTAACCCTAAACCTTACCGTAGCCCTAATCATAACCATAACCCTAGCACTAACCCTAGCTGTAGTCTTATCCATTACCCTAACCCTTAATGCTAACTCTAGCATAACCCTAAACCTTTTCCTAACCCTAAACCTATTACACTAAACCTAACCTGAACCCTAAGCCTAACCATATCCATAACCCTAACACTAAACCTAAAGCTAATTTGAGCCCTAAACTTAATCATTAACCTAACCCAAACCATAACCATGAATCTGACCCTAATACTATTCCTAGCTCGAAACCATACTCTAAACTTTAACCTAACTCTTACACTATACCTAGCCATAATCATAACCCTCAATCTATCCCTAAATCTAACCGAAGACATGACATTAGCCCTAAACTTAGCCTTAATCCTAATCCAAACCCTAACCCAAGTCCTAGCCCTAGCTCTAACCCTATCCCTTAAACTAAGTCAAATCTTCACCCTATTGCTACCTAGCCCTAACCTTAATCCTTAGTCTACCCCAAACCCTAACTCTATTATGAGTCCTAACCCTAGCCCTCATTCTAGCTCTAAACTTAACCCAACTCTCACCCTAACTATAACCCTTATTCTGACCTTAACACTAACCCTTGGTTTAAACCTGACCCTATCCCTATACTGAAACCTAATGCTAGCCCTATAGGTAAATCTATACCTAAATCTACACTAACACTAGCCCTAGACCTAAATCTAATCCTAAATAGAGCCATAACTCTAGCCCTCAACCTAACAATAACCCTTAACCTAACTCAAACACTAAATCACCCTAGACTTAAACCTAGTCCTAATTATGGCCATAACCCTAAAACTAACACTAACCCTAACACTGACACTTACCCTAACACAAATTGTAACTCTAAATCTTATCCTAACCCAAAAACTAACCCTAACACTAGACTAACCCTAAAACTAGCCATAAACATAACCCCAGCTCTTAGATTACCCATAAACCTAACACTAGCCCTAAATTTCACACAAAACATAGCCCTAATTGTAGTCCTAAACCTAACCCTAAGCATAACCCTAAACTTAAACCTAGCCATAATAGTGCTAACCTTCACCCTAGCCCTAACCCAAGCTCAAACCCTAAAACTTACCCTAAACATAACCCTAGCCCAAAACCTAAATGTCACCCTAACCCTAGCTCTAACTCTATTCATTACCCTAACCATAATCCTAAACCTAATGCTAACCCTAGCCCTATGCCTAACCTTAATCCTACCCTCGCCCTGAATTTAACCTAACCCTCACACTAGCACTAACCCTAGCTTGATCCCTAAACCTTACCCTTAACCTAACCATAACACTAATCCAAGGCCTAATTCTAACCCTAGACCTGACCTTAGCCCTAGTCCTAATGTTAGACCTAACACTAACAAAAACAATAGCCCTAATCCTGGACATAAACTTAGCCTTAATTCTAACTTCTAACCCAAACACTAGCCCTAACCCTAAATTGAACCTTCACCCTAGGCCTAAACCTAGCTATAAAATCATACCATGCCCTAACCCTAATCCTAACCCGAGACCTAAAACAAGGCCTAGCCCTAATACTAACCCTAGATCTAATTGTATTCCTGATTTAGCCCTAAACCTAAACCTAACCATATCCCTAGCCCTAAGACTAACTCTAGTTTTCGCCCTAGACCTATCCCTAGTTCTAAACTTATCCCTTTCTATAAGCCAAAGCCTAGCCCTAACCCTAGCCCAAACCTAGCCCTAAACTTGGGCCTAGCCATAAACCTAGATCTAACCCTAATTCTAAATCTAACACTAAGCCTAAACCTAAACCTCACCCTAACAGGAGCCCTAAACCTAATGCTAAGTTGAAAACTTTCCCTAAGCCTAGCCATAGCAGTCAAACAAACTGAGCTATAGCCCTAATCCTAACCCTTAACCTAAACCAAATCCTAATGCTACACATAGCCCTAACCCTAACCCTACTACTAATATTGACCCTGACTCTGAACCTAAAACTAACCCTAGCTCTAAATATCACCCTAACCCTAAAGCTAACCCAAACACTAGACCTAGCCCTAACCCTAACCAGAAAATTAGCCCTAATCGTAAAACCAGTTCTTACATTAGCCATAGCCCTAACCCTAAAACAAAACCTAGCCCTAATCTGAGCCCTAACTCTAGCTTTAACCCTAGCCCTAACCCTAACCATAACCCTAGCTCTAAACTTATCCCTTACCTTAAGTCAAATCCTCACCCTAATGCTACCCAAGTTCTAACCCTAATCGTTAGCCTGCCCCAAGCTTTAACTCTATTACTAGTACTAACCCTAGAACTCATTCTATCTCTAACCCTAACCCAAAGCCTAACCCTAACCCTGACCCTTTTTCTGATCCTAACACTAACCCTCGGAATAAGCCTGACCCTAATCCTCAACCAAACCCTAACACTAGCCCTACTGCTAAACCTATATCTAAACTTTACTCTAACACTAGCACCAGACCTAAACTTAATCCTAAATATATCCATTACTCTAGCCCTAGCCCTAAACAAAAACCTAGCCCTAGTCATAACAATAACCATTAACCTAACACAAAGACTGACCCTAACTCTAGACCTAAACCTAGTTCTAATTCTGGCCCTAATGCTAAATCCAATACTAACCTGAACACTGACACTTACCCTAACATAAACCCTAGCTCTAAACTTTATCTTAACCAAAACCTAACCTTAACACAGGATTCATACATAACCCTAACCCTGAAACTAGCCATAACCATAACCCTAGCTCTTACATTACCCATAGCCCTAATGATAGCCATAAACCTAACATAAAACATAGCCCTAAACCTAGCCCTAAGCATAACCCTAATATTAACCTAACCAAACACTACCTTAATGCTTGCTGTAGCCCTTACCCTAGCTCCAACTCTAACCCTTACCCTAAGCCTAACCCTAGCCCTAACCCTAAACCTAATCATAGCCTGAATCCTAACTGTAACTATAGCCCAATCCTAGATCTAACTTTATCCATTACTTTAAACATAACCCTAACCCTAATACTAACCCTAGCCCTAAACCTAACCCTAACCCTAACCATAGCCGTGACTCTAACCCTAAACCTCAGGCTAGCCCTAACCCAAGTTCAAAACCTAACACTTACCCTAAACCTAACCCTAACACCAACCCTAATCCTAGCCCTAATCCTAACTTTAACCCAATCCCTAACACTAGCACTAACCCTATCCATCACCCTAAACATAAGCCTAACCCAAATGTTAACACTAGGCCTAAACTTAACCATAGGCCTAACATTAACCCTATACATTACTCTAAACCTAAACTGAACCCTAAACTTTGCCCTATCCATTATTCTAACCCGAACCCTAACCCTAAAGCTAATTCGAGCCCTAACCGTAAACCTTAACCCAAACCAACCCTAAACCAGACTCTGAACCTAATAATACACCTAGCTCTAAACCTGACCCCTACCCTAAACCTAACCCTTACATTAGAACTAGCCATAAACCAAACCCTAAAACTATCACTAATTTTAACCCTAGACCAGATATTAGCCCTAGACCTAATCTTAGCCTTAACACTAACACAATCCCTAGTGCTCATCCTAGCCCTAAACCTAGCCTTAATCCTAACCAGAACCTTCACCTTAGCCCTATACCTAATTTTAACCCTTTCCCTAGCCCTGAACCAAGCTATATAACCCCATCCTTGCCCCTAAAACTAATCCTAACCCTAGCCCTAATCATAGGCCTAACCCTAACACTTATCCTAGTGCTAATCCTAGCCCTAATTTAGCCCTAACCCTAACCCTAGCCCTAAGACTACCTCTAAATCTCAACCCTAGCCCTATTTCTATTTCTAACCCTATCCATTACTGTAACCTTCACACTAGCTCTAACCTTAGCGCTAAACCTATCCATAGCCCTAACCATAGATCTAAACATAATGCTAAATCTAACCCTAAACTTAAGCCTAAACCTCACCCTACCACTAGCCCTAACACTATTGCTAATCCTAAAACTAGCCATAAACCTAGCCCTAGCCCTTAAACAAAACTGAGCCTTTGCTCTAAACCTAATATATATATACATATATACCAAACCTTACCACTATAAATAGCAATAACCCTAGCACTAATTCGAGCCTTAGGCCTAAAATTAACCCTGACCCAACTTTATCCAAACACTAACTCTAGCTCTATATATCACCCTAACACTAAAGCTAATACTAACACAAGACCGAACCAAAACCCGAACCCTAAAACTAACCCTAATTGTAACCCTAGTTCTTACATTGGAAATAGCCCTAAGCCTAACACAAAAATAGCCCTAATCTGAGCCCTTAACTAGATTTAACCCTAACCCTAACCATAGCCCTAAACCTAATCCTAAACGTAACCCTAACCCTAGCTCTAACCCTATCCCTTGCACTAAGCAAAAACATATCCATAATGCTAAACCTAGTCCTAATCCTAATACTTAGCCTAAACCAAACACTGACATTATTACTAGTCCTAACCCTAGCCCTCATTCTAGCTCTAACCCTAACCCAAAACCTAACTCAAAACTTCATCCTTATTCTGACCCTAACACTAATTATAAGTCTAAACCTGACCCTAACCCTAAACCGAGACCTGAAACTATCCCTACCAGTAACCTTATACCTAAAACTAACCCTAACACTAGTCCTAGACCTAAATCTAATCCTAAATCTAGTGATAACTCTAGCCCTAGACCTAAAAAAAAAACTTAGTCCTAGCCCTAACAATAACCATTAACCTAAAACAAACACTAACCCTACCCCTATACCTAGCCCTAGTCCTAACTCTGGCTTTCACCCTAACCCTAACGCTTTCTTGAACACTGACCCTAACACTAACACTAACCTTAGCTCTAAACCCGACCCTAAACCAAAAGCTAAATTTAACACTAGACCTAGCCATAGCCCTCACCCTAAAACAAGCCCTAATTAGAACCCTAAATCTTACATTAACCATAGCACTAACCCTAGGCCCTAAACCTAACACCAAACCTAGCCCTAATCCAAGGCCTAAAACTACCCTAAGCATAATCCTCACCCTAACCCTACTCCTAACTCTAACCCTAATACTCACCTTAGTCCTAACCCTAGCTCAAAGCCTAAACCTTAGCCTAAACATAACCCTAGGACTATCCCTAACCAAAACCCTAACCCTAGCCCTAATCCTAACATTAACCCTAGCTCTAACCCTTGCTCTAACCCTAGCCATTATCTTAACTCTAACCCTAACCCTAATGATAACCCTAGCCCTAACCCTAACCAAAATCCTAATACAAACCATAAACCTAACCCTAGACCTAACCCTAAACCTAACCCTTGCTGTAGCCCTAACCCTAACTCAAACTCTAAATCTTACCCTAAACTCAACATTAAACCTAGCCCTAAAACTAAACTTAACCCTAAATCTAACCTTAACACTAAAGCTAACCTTACATCTAACCCAATATATTACCCTAAACCTAACCCTAACCTAAACCTAACCCTGACCATAACCATAATTCTAATCATAGACCTAACTCTAAACCTAACCCTCACCCTAGGACTAACCCCTAGCTCAAAACATTATCTTTACTCTAAACCTAACCCAACCCTACCCTAAGCTAGGGTTACTAGCCCTAACCCAAACCCTAAGCGTAACTCTAGACCTAATCTTAACAATAACCTTAGCCCTAACCCTAGCTCTAACCCTATACATTATCCTTATGATAACCCTAATCCTAATGCTAACCCTAGGCCTAACCCTAACCATTTTGCTAACCTGAAACTTCTCCATTCCCCTAAACCTACCCTGAACCCTAAACCTAAGCCTATGCATTACTCTAAACCTAACCCTAATGCTCATTGAGCCCTATCCTTAAACATTAAGCTAAAACAGACCCTAACCCTGATCCTGACCCTAAAAATACACCTAGGTCTAAACCTGACCCTTACGCTAAGCCCAACATTTACACTAGACCTAGACACAAATTTAACCCTAAATCTACCCCTAACTGTAACACTAGACTTGACATTAGCCCTAGCCCTAATTCTAGAACTAAACCTACAACAAACACTAGCACTCATTCTAGTCCTAAACCTCGCCTTAATCATGTCCCTAACCCTATCCCTATCCCTAACCCTAATTCTAACCCTCACCCTACCTCTAAACATAGCTATAACGCCATCCCTTACCCTAAAGATAACCATAACTCTAGTCCTAATGTTAGGCCTAAGCTGAACTCTAAACCTTGCCCTAATCCTATCCCTAATTTAGCCCTATCCCTAAAACTAACCATAACCCTAGCTCTATGATTAACTCTAAATCTCGTTCTAGCCCTATCCCTATTTATAAACCTCTCCATTACCATAATCCTAACCCTAGCCCTAACTCTTGCCCTATCCTTAGATCTAGCCCGAACCCTAGATCTAATGCTAACTTCAAATCTAACTCTAACCCTAAGCATAGCCTAACACTAACACTAGAGCTCACCCTAATGCTATCTTATAACTAGTGCTAACCCTAAATCTTGGACTAAAACCAAATTGAGCAATACCCCTAACCCTACACCTTAACTTAAACCAAACATTAACACTACACCTAGACCTAAACCTAGGCCTAATTGGAGTCCTAACCCTAACCTTAAAACTTACCCTGACTCTGACTCATATCATAACAGTCACCCTAGCTCTAAACACTATGCTAAACTTAAACAAAACCCTAAGAGTAACCCGAGCCTTAATTCATGTCATAACCCTAACCTTAAAACTATCCCTGACCCTAACTCATATCCTAACAGTCACCCTAGCTCTAAACACAACCCTAATTTTAAACCGAACCCTAACAGTAACCCTAGCCCTTATTTGAGTCCTAACCCTAACCCTAAAACAAACTCTGATTCTTACTCAGATCCTAGCAATAACCCTAGCTCTAAATATTAACCTAATCTTAAACCTAAAACTTACACTTACACCTACCCTAACCCTTACCCTAAAAATAACCCTAATTGTAACCCTAGATTTTATATTAGCCATTTACTTAACCCTAACACAAAACTAGCCCTAATCTGAGTCCAAACATAGATTTAACCCTAACCCTAATCCTAACCCTAGCCCTAACCCTATTTCTAAAGCTATCACTTACTCTAAACCAAACACTAACACTAATGGTAACCCTAGACTTATCCCTAATCTTTAGGCTAACCAAAATCTTAACCTGACTGATAGTCCTAAACCAAGCCATCACTATAGCTCTCACCCTATCCCAAACCCTAATACTAACCCTGATCCTTATTCTGATCCTAACACTAACCCTAGGTCTAAACCTGATCCTAACCCTAGACCAAACCCTAACACTAGCGCTAGACCTAAACCTAATCTTAAATCTAGATTTAACTCTACTTGTAGACCTAACTGAAACCTAGCCTTATCCCTAACAATAACCCTGAACCTAACCCAAACACTAACCTAATCCCTAGACCTAAACCTAGTCCTAATTCTGGCTGTAACCCTAACTCTAACTCTAACCCAAACACTGACCCTGTCTTTATAGTAAACCTATCTCTAAATTTCACCCTACCCAAAAATCTAAACCTAACACTAGACCTAGCCATAACCCTAACCCTAAAACTAGCACTAAATATAACCCTAGTTCATACATTACCCATAGCTCTAACCCTAGGCCTAAACCTAACTCAAAACCTAGAGCTAATCCCAGGCCTAAACCTAGCCTTAAGCATAAACCTTACCCGAACCCTCGCCCTAACCGTAACTGAACCCTCACCTTAATCCTAATCCTAGCTCAAAGCCTAACCCTTACCCTAAACATAAACCTACATCTATCCCTAAAAATAACCTTAACCCTAGTTCTAGTCCTAACCTTAATCCTAGCCCTAAACGTACTCTTTACCCTAAACCTAACCCTAACTCTATTGATTCTCCTAGGCCTAACACTATAACTAACCAGAAAACTAACCCTAGATCTAACCCTCAACCTCACACTCACCATAGACTTAACCCTAGCTCAAACCCTAATCCTTATCATAAACCTAAACATAACCATATCTCTAACCCTAAAACCTAAACCTCTATCTTATCCTAACTATAACCCTAAACCTACATCTAATCATATCCATTACCCTAACCTTATCCCTACCCCTAATGATGACCTAGCCCTAACCCTAACCCTAACACTAACTGTACTGTAATCATATCCCTAGACTTAACCTTAAACCTAACGCTCACCCTAGGCATTATCCTAGCTCAAAACCTAATCTTTATGCTAAACATAACCCTGACCCTAACCCTAGTTCTAACCCTAACCCTAACAGTAACTCAAGGCCTATTTCTAACCATAAACCTAGCCCAAAACTTAGCCCTAATCTGTCCATTATTCTAACCCTAACCCTTACCCTAATGAGAACCTTAGACCTAACCCTAACCCTAAAAATTAGCTAAACCTAACATGAACCCTAAACAAAACCCTATCATTACCCTAACCCACACCAAATGCTAACTTGAGCCCTAACCCTAAACTCTAACTTAACAAAACTCTAACTCTGACTCTGACCATAATAAATACCATAGCTCTAAAGCTGACCATTACCTTAAACATAACACTTACACTAGACCTAGCCATAACCATAATCCTAAAATTATCCCCAACCATAAGCCTCGATATGACATTAACACTAGCCCTAATCCTAGCTCTAAACTTAACACAAATCACAGCCCTTATCATAACACTAAACATATCCTTACTCCTAACCATAACACTAACATTAGCCCTAACCCTAACACTTAACTAGCTCTAATCTTAGCCCTAATTTAGCCCTATTCCTAAACCTTGCCATAACCCTAGCTGTAAAACAAACTGTAACTCTCACCCTAGCCCCATCCCTTGTTCGAACCCAATCCCTTACCAGAACCCTAATCCTAGACCAAACCCTAGCCCTATCCTTAGTGCTAACCCTAACTAGATTTAACTTTAAATCTAAGAATAACCCTAAGCTTAACCCTAACCCTAACCCTAACTCTAAATCTAAATTTAACCCTTAGTCTAAACCAAAAACTAACACTAGCCCTAACCCTAATGCTAATCCTAAAACTATCCCTAACCCTAGACCTAGCCCTAAACAAAAACTGAACCATAGCCCTAATCCTAACACTTAACCTAAACCAAACCCTAACCCGAACCCTAGCCCTAATTTGAGTTTTAATCTGAACCCTAAAACTAAGCCTGACCCTGACTCTGACCATAACATTAACCCTAGCTCTAAACATAACCCTAACCCTAAACCTAATCCTAACACTAGATTGCCCTAACCCTAACCCAAAATTTAGTGCTAAACATAGCATTGTTACTTACAGTAGCCATAACCCTAACTCTAGTACTATCTTAATACAAAACCTATACCTAATACGAGCCATAACCCAAGTTTAAACCCTAATCCTAACCCTAATCCTAGCCCTGATCATAAACATAACCCTAGCCTTAACCCTACCTCTAAACCTATCCATTGCAATAAACATAACCCTAATTCTAATGCTAAACCTAGTCCTAAACCTAAAACTATCCCTAATCCTACCCCTATCCATTACCCTAATCCAAACCTAGACTCTAAACCTCACCCTATCATTAACCTAACAATAACCCTAATGCTAATTTGAGCCCTGACTTTAAAACTTAACATATCCCAAACCCTAAACCAGACCCTGACTTTAAAAATGCTCGTACTCTAAACCTGACCCTAACCCCAAAACTAGCACTTACACTACATTTATCCATAAACCTAACACTAAATCTATCTTTAACCATAACCCAAGACCTAAGTCCTAGCCCTAATCCTAGCCCTAAACTTAAAACAAACCCTAGCCCTCATCCTAGCCCTAAACCTAGCGCTAATCATAACCCTAACCTTAATCATAGCCCTAAACTATTTCTAACACTCACCCTCCCACTAAACCTAGCGATAACACCATACCTTACCCTGAACTTAATTCTAACCCTATCCCTAACACTAGACTTAAGCTGAACACTAAACCTAGCCCTAATCCTAGCCCTAATTTAACCCTATCCCTAATTCTAACACTAACCATAGCCCTAAGACTAACTCTAACTCTCACACTAGCCCTATCCCTACTTCTAACCCTATCCCTTAACTTAACCCTAACCCTAGCCCTAAACATAGCCATAAATCTAACCATAACACTTGCTGAATCCTTATTCCTAGTCCTAACCCTAGATCTAACGCTAACACTAACCCTAAGCCTAAGCCTAACATTAACACTAGCACTAACCCTAACACTAATCATGAAACTAGGCCTAACCCTAGCCCTAGCAGTAAAACAAAACCAAGTAATAGCCCTAACACTAAACTTTAGCTTAAACCAAATCCTAATACTACACCTAGACCTAACTCTTGCCTTAATTTGAATCCTAAACTTAACCTTAATACTAACCCTGACTCTGACTCATATCCTAACACTCATCTTAGCTCTAAACACCACCCTAAACTTAACCAAACCCTTAGAGTAACCCTAGCCTTATTTCGAGTCCTAACCCTAACTCTAAAACTAACTCTGACCCTGAGTATTAACCTAACACTAACTCTCACTCTAAATATCACCCGAACTTTAAACCTAATCCTAATACTAGAGGTTGAACCCCTAACCATATCGCCAAAATTCACCCTAATTGTATCCTTAGTTCTTACATTAGCCGTTGCCTAGCCCTAAACCTAACAAAAAACTAGCCATAATCCGAGCCCTAAACCTTGCTCTAACCCTATCCCTTACCCTATACCAAACCCTAACCCTAATGCTAACCCTAATCCTTAACCTAACACAAACTCTAACCCTATTACTAGTCCTAATCCTAGCACTCATTCTAGCTCTAACCATAACCCAAACCCTAACCTTAACCTGACTGTTATTCTGACCCTAACACTAATTGTACGTCTAAACCTGAACCTAACCCTAAACTGAACGCTAACAGTAGCCCTTCCAGTAACCTTATACCTAAACCTAACCCTAACACTAGCCCTAGACCTAAACCTAATCCTAAATCTAGACCAAATGAAAAACCTAGACATAGCCTTAACAATAACCCTTAGCCTAAGCCAAACACTAACTCTTCCCCTAGATCTAATTCTGGCTTTAATTCTAACCATAACACTAACCTGAACACTGACCCTGACACTGACAGTAACCCTAGCTATGACCACACCCCAACCCTAAACCTAACCCTAAAACTATACCTAGCCCTAATATTAACCCTAAAACTAGCCTGAATCATAAAAAGTTCTTACATTACCTGTAGCCCTAACGTATCGCAAAGCCTAGCTCTAATCCAAGGCCTACCCTAGCTTTAACCCTAAAGCTAATCCTAATCCTAACCATAGCCCTAACCCTAAGCCTAAACCTAAAACTAGACCTAATCCTTAGCATAACCCTAGTGCCAATCTTAGCTCTAACCTATCCATTACTCTAAAGATAACCCTAACCCTTATGCTATCCCTAGGCCAAAACCTAATCCTACCCTTAACCCTAACTTTATCCATTACCCTACACTTAACCTGAACCCTAAAACTAAAACTATCATTACCATATCCTTAACAATAATACTAATTCGAGCCCTAAACCTAAACTGTAACTTAACAAAAATCCTAAACTTGACCCTAAACCTAATAATACCCCTAGCTCTAAAATTGCCCCTAACCATAAATCTAATCCTTAAAATAGTCCTAGCTATAAACCTAACACTAAACTATCCCTAACTGTAACCCAAGACCTGACTTTTGCCCTAGCTCTAATCCTAGTCCTAACCCTAACAAAAAACTTAGCCCACATCTTAGCCATAAACCTGACCATAATCATAAACCTAACCCTAACCTTAATTATAAAACTCACCCTAGCCATAACACTAGCTATTATCCCGAAACCTACCCAAAACCTAACCTTAACCCTAAACCCAACATTAACCCTAGCCCTAACTCTAGGCTTAACCCGAACACTAACACTTGCCCTAAGACTAACTCTAACTCTTGCCTTACCTTAGCCCTATACCGAATTCTAACCCAATCCCTTACCATGACCCTAAACCTAGCCTTAAACTTAGCCCTAACTCTAGGCCTATCCTTTGCCCTAGATCAAACCCTAGATCTAAACCTAGCTCTAAATCTAACCCTAAACCTAGAGCTAAACTTCACACTAAAACTAGCCCTAACCCTAACACTAATCCTAAAATTAGCCCTAACCCTAACCCTAGCCAAAAAAAAAAAAAACAGAGTCATAGCCCCAATCCTAACCCTTTATGTAAACCAAAACCTAACCTTGCACCTAGCCCTACATCTATCTCTAATTTCAGGCCTAAATCTAACCTGAAAACTAATACAGACACTGACTCTGACCCTAACACTAACTCTAGCTCTAAATATTTTCATAACCATAAACCTAACCCTAACACTAGACCAAGCCCTAACCCTAACTCTATAACTAGCGCTAATCAGCTAATCATAAACCTACTTTGTACATTAACCGTAGTCTTAACCCTAACCCTAACCTAACCCAAAGCCTAGCCTTTATCAGAGTCCTAAACCTAGCTTTAACCCTAAACTTAAACCTAAATCTAACCCAAACAAAAGACCTAACCCTATACATATCCCTAGCCCTAATCATAGGTCTAACCCTATCCATTACCCTAATGATAACCCTAACCCTTATGCTAAACATTAGGCCTAACCTTAACCCTATCCATTACACTAAACCACACCTAAACCCTAAGCCTAACCCTGTCATTAACCCTAACCCTAAACCTAATGCTAATTCGAGCCCTAAACCTTACCTCTAACCTAAACCAAGCCATAAACTTGAACCTGACCCCAATAATAACCCTAGCTCTAAACCTAACCCTTACCCTAAACCTAACCCTTACACTGGACCAAGCCATAAACCTAACACTAAATCTATCCCTAACTATAACCCTAGACCTGACATTAGCCCTAGCCCTAATACTAGCACTAACCCTAATACAAACACTAGCCTTCAGTTTAGTCCTAAGCCTAGCCTTAATCATAACCCTAACCCTAATCCTAGACCTAACTCTAATACTAACCCTCGCCCTAGCCCTAAACTTAGCTATAACATAATACCTTACCCTACATGTAACTCTAACCCTAACCCTAACCTGAGGACTAAACCTAACACTAACCGTAGCCCTAATTTAGACCTATCCCTAAACATAACCCTAGCCCTAGCCCTACAACAAACTCTAACTCTCACAGTATCCTATCACTAGTTTTAACCTTATCCCTTACCATAACCCTAACTCTAGCCCTAACCTAGTCCTAACCCTTGCCCTATCCTTAGTCCTAGCCCTAACCATAGATCAAATCCTAACTCTAAATCTAACCCTAACACGAAGCCTAAGCCTAACCATTATAAATACATTTATATTTAGATTCTATGTCTACAGATATTGGCTTCAATTATTATTTAGAATATAGTCATTAGTTTCATAAAAGGCATACCATTTCTGGTGGTATATAGAGAACTGATGGTAAGGGGTAGGATGCTATGTTAAGGGGGAAAGGAGTGAGGGTATGAGATTAATCTATCTTAGCAAATTGGAGGAGAACTGTAAGAATAGACAGAGGTAATTTATGGAAGAATGTATAAATTCAAATTCCTTATCTGTATTCATAAAATTACCCTATGTATAAATAGTAAAAGTTTGAAGGTTGAAAGTGCGATAGATAGAGGGGAAAAAAAGAAGAAAAAAAAAACAAGAAAGGAAAGAAAGAGAGGGAGAATGAAAATAAGATAAAATGAAGGGGGGGGAGGTGGGCCTATGCAATTCCTCTATATTAAACTATTCTGGTGATTCAGTTCTTAAAGTCCAATTTCATGCAAAGTTCTTGGTTTCATGTATGTTGAGATTGTGAGGGCCAGAGGGGGAAGGGTAGCAGAGAATAGATGAGAAGAGCGAGAATAGAAA